>NW_026889802.1:815000-1067500 GCF_033153115.1 Saccostrea echinata
TTCAATTCAATGTTAATTTTCGGAAAGTCAAGATACTAATTTTTCAGAAAAGTAGGTTAATCAAGATCTGCTAAGAAGTATAACATTAATTTAAATTTCAGGAATGAGTATTAAAGAGCAATTTAATAATATTTATTTATCATGATAGGAGTAAAGCAAATTATTGCATGTATTCTCATATGCCTTTACAAGAAAGATATACTTGTGTGATAAATCTAATAGGCGGATCCAGGTGTCTGAGGTTCTGGTACCATATGTATGGCACTGGAATGGGAACACTTAGCGTTCTACAGAATGGAAATCCGGTGTGGACTAAAACAGGGAATCAAGGGAACCAGTGGAGGGAGGCTTATGTAAACATAGGAACAACAACAGATTACAAGGTGCGCGGAAAATAACAAACTTCCTTTATTTGTGTCCCTGTATTATCCTAAAATCTTCAGTATTGAAACCCATTAATCTTTCTTAAATTAAGTGCAATTGTGTAAATAAGTATATATATATAGAGAGAGAGGGGGGGGGGGGAGAGAGAGAAACTGACTATGTTACATTTATATACAGATTTCGTTTGAGGCAGTAAAAGGAAACGATTATGCAAGTGATATTGCACTAGATGATATCTCTACATCAAGTGGAAGCTGTGGTGAGTACATAGTTAAAAATCAAGTTTGCATTTTATTCCGCTTCAGTGATATTTGATGGAATTATTGTCTTTTCTTTAATTTTAAGGGCTGGTAACCAGATCAAACTTGTCTGCAAAAGGGAGGGGGGAGAGAATTGATTGAATGCAATATTCTCAGAAAGCTTGTTTTACAAGTTGTGTTTTTGAGTAAGATCTGGTCTTCATTATTTGCCTCCATTTTTTCCCATTCGGATTTGAATCGGGAGTGTTACACTGTTACAGGACAACAAAAGTGTAGAAACTACATTTCGTTTGAGAAAATCTCTTGTGTTTTTTGAGTTATGGCATACTGCTACATAATATATGCAAACACATTGTGGGGAATACATAAGCAAATATGGTTTCAAAACCTTTCAGTATCTTCTAATGAGCGTAGGGAAGTTTTGCAAATGCAAAAAATGTATTGCATTTTCTATAATAATGCGACCTAGGAGACAATTCCGACTGAAACCCAGTTTAAGGTGGGATTGAAGGAATTTGGTAATATCAGCTAAAATGCCATGTGGAATATACTTTAACGAGAATGGTACTCAATTCAAAAACGTTCTGTAAAATTTTAGCACATAACATGCCTAACTGCCTAACTGCATTTAGGTCGTTGCTCGCGTGAAAAGGGGAGCAACTAATTACTACATCCATATCTATTCTTCAGTAGCCAAAAATGTGCATGAAATAATTGTGCATAAAAGTATTTTAGGTTAATTTTTTTTTTAGTATTCATTCTTGTCTTAACTGAATTCCAATGAAAAATTCATAGTGAAATTTGTTTTGGTCACAATTCTCTCTTATTAAAAAATAATTTATGACTAATTTAAAGTCAATCGAAAAAGGAGGACACGTTAAAAACATCTCTCTAATCTTAATCAAAATGGTATGTCAACATCAAAGGAAAAGTCTATTTATGTTGCTATCGGACTGAAGTTTTGATTTAAGAAACCTTTCAACAAAATATTTTCCTACAGCTATAGAAAGAACAGACTTAAAATGCATATGTCCCAAGAAATTCCTTTTTTTTAATTTGTCTTGAAATTTCTTCAAATTAACTTACCAGGAATTGTTAATAATTATTTACTCCCTTCAGCTTGATTTTCTGGTTGTACCTTTCTGTTATGTTTGTAGGTTGCGCGGCTGCGCCCTGTGTATATGGAACTTGTAATGACGTCGGAAATGATGACTTTTCTTGTTCCTGTAATAGCGGTTACACAGGGAGGCTCTGTGATACAATTGATGGTACAGTTGTGCATGATTATATTAAAAAAACATTTTGATTCTCTTTGCTCATACACATGAATATTTTCTCCATTGTTAAGACAAAGGTTTTTACCTTCCTGCCTTGTATTTGAATATTTTCTCCATTGTTTAGATAAACGTTTCACCTTCCTGCCTGGTATTTGAATATTTTCTCCATTGTTTAAACAAAGGTTTCACTTTCCTGTCTGGTATTTGAATATTTCCTCCATTTTTTAGACACAGGTTTTACCTTGCTTTCTGGTATTTGAATATTTCCTCCATTGTGTAGACAAAGGTTTGACCTTCCTGCTTGGTATTTGAATATTTCCTCCATTTTTTAGACAAAGGTTTTGCCTTGCTTTCTGGTATTTGAATATTTCCTCCACTGTGTAGACAAAGGTTTTGCCTTGCTTTCTGGTATTTGAATATTTCCTCCACTGTGTAGACAAAGGTTTTACCTTCCTGCCTGGTATTTGATTATTTTCTTCATTGTGTAGACAAAGGTTTTACCTTCCTGCCTGGTATTTGAATATTTCCTCCATTTTTTAGACAAAGGTTTTGCCTTGCTTTCTGGTATTTGAATATTTCCTCCACTGTGTAGACAAAGGTTTTACCTTCCTGCCTGGTATTTGAATATTTCCTCCATTGTGTAGACAAAGGTTTGACCTTCCTGCCTGGTATTTGAATATTTCCTCCATTGTGTAGACAAAGGTTTTGCCTTGCTTTCTGGTATTTGAATATTTCCTCCATTGTGTAGACAAAGGTTTGACCTTCCTGTCTGGTATTTAAATATTTCCTCCATTGTGTAGACAAAGGTTTGACCTTCCTGCCTGGTATTTGAATATTTCCTCCATTATGTAGACAAAGGTTTTACCTTCCTGCCTTGTATTTGAATATTTCCCCCATTGTGTAGACAAAGGTTTGACCTTCCTGCCTGGTATTTGAATATTTCCTCCATTGTGTAGACAAAGGTTTGACCTTCTTGCCTGGTATTTGAATATTTCCTCCATTGTGTAGACAAAGGTTTTACCTTCCTGCCTGGTATTTGAATATTTCCCCCATTGTGTAGACAAAGGTTTGACCTTCCTGCCTGGTATTTGAATATTTCCTCCATTGTGTAGACAAAGGTTTGACCTTCCTGCCTGGTATTTGAATATTTCCTCCATTGTGTAGACAGAGGTTTGACCTTCCTGCCTGGTATTTGAATATTTCCTCCATTGTGTAGACAAAGGTTTTAGCTTCTTGCCTGGTATTTGAAGGTTTGTTGTGTCTTTTCTTCTGTGATTATTTTCTTCCGTCTTTATCACCCCCTTGGACTTCCCCCCCCCCCCCAAAAAAAATAAATAAATAAAATAAGTAAATTTATTTAAACTCGCCAAAAAATAAAGTGCAAACATTTCTGTAATGTTTACAGAGTTAGTATTAAGAGTATAAAAAAAAAATCCACAGAATACAAAGCGTCGATATTTCAACTCGTTTTTATACCAAAATCGGCAAACATTCCGGGTAATAAAACTAGCGATTACGGTATTGACACTAACTATGGTCATATCTGGAATTTTTTAAAATGCTGATTTGCGTTCAGGTTTTGTGGCATGAAGATTAAGTAAGGTTCACAGATTTCACCAGATGTAATATTTTGGGGCAAAGAATAGAAATTTAATTTCAGGAATTTTCTTTTAAATTATCTCATATTACATTTCTTTTCAGATGTCATTTGCAATTTTTAAGAATATTAACCGATACCTATATCTTACAGAAAGACTTAATTTTGAGGCAAAGTAAAGCTATAATGATGAAAAATAGTTAAGATTTTTACATGCATTCTCTGTAAGCACCAACAAATTTACTATAGGGCTTGGAAATGACATGTCTCGGATTTTGATGAAATTTGCACTACAGGTGTGTCTTGGTACAAAACTAGCAAATATGGTGTCGGAAGATCCACACGTGCACTCGGTTGCCATGGAGACGGATCCATTGAATTTGGCCATTTTTGACCCTTTTTGACCAAGCGAAAACATGAAAATTGAGGAAATGTAAACGAATATTTTTCTGTATCTAATACACTCTAACAAAAATCATTGGATCATATGATAACATGAACTTTTAAGATACACAGGCCATATAATCATTTATTCTAAAAATATTCCCACTTTAGGAAAAAGGTCATGCAAACTGAGATGGTTTCTGAAAATTTGAAAAGTGGGAAAATTAGTATTTTTTAAAGATCTTTAAGGCTATATAAGAAAAATTGTCCGTGGGAAATTTCCAAAACATATGTGTTTTTTTATACTTGAGAATATGAAGTGTCATCTCATGAAAAAATATTGGTGGGCTTTTAATCCTATTTTTAGTAGCATGTATCTGTAAATAGATAGATTTTAGAAAAATGTAAAAAAAATCAAATTTTGGCAAAGTTTTAGATGTCATTGCTGGATAAAAAGGACATATATTGTAAAATTTAAGATATTAATGACAGCAGCTGGACACCTCTAGCTGGAGTGGACAATGGTTGAGGGGTATTCCTATTTCTATTTATAGTATCAAGCACCTAAATATAGATATGTCTCTGAATATTAGGAAAAATGACAGTTTTATGCTAATTGGAAGCTTCATAGAAAAAGTATTAACAAATATAAAGCTCTCTACAATATGCCTTCATAAAGAACAAGTGTTTGTACAATAATTGATACAATATTGAGGGTCGACTCTTGTTTCCTATTATAGCAACAATGGTCTAAAAATAGATTCCTCGAATAATCGAGAAAATGTAGATTCTTGCATTTTCTCAGGTAATGTCGGATGGAAAAAATGCAGACTAATTGTTATAAACATATTGTAACTGACAAGTACTGGAAACCATTTACTGAAATACACACTATCTGAAGGGGGTTCCCTTTTCTATTTATAGCACCAAACACCCATAAATAGAAACATCTCAGCATATGAGGAAAATGACAATTTTCCACCAGTTGTAAGCTTCATTGAAAAAGTATTTACAAAATATACTGCTGTCTACAAGATTTCATGAACAAGAACATTTGAGTAATTAATAATTGACACCATATTGAAGATGGACTTTTCATAGCAACAGTTGTCTAAAAATAGATGCAGTGAGCTATTTAGAAAAGATACATTGCACTAATTTAGAGACATCATGGATTGAAAATTTTAAAGGTGCTTGGACACAGATTTGAAGTTAATATTTTCTCAAATTTTCTGTGTAATTGCATGACTTATATGTTGCTATAGCATTTCATACTAAAATATAATAAAAATCTTATTTCATCTCGAAGTTATTAAAACTCCGAATTTCTGGACGCGTTTGATTGACACATCCTTGCGCTTTCACATATTTTAATTTTATTCTTAATACTTAAGAAAAGTGGCAATTTTGTTGTGTATTAATGAAAAATAGTAAAAGTATAATCCAGAAATTTCAGAGTAGAAATGTTCGAAAGCAAAACCCACTCACAGTATTGTAAGTCCGTGCTCAGTGGTGTGTGCAGAGTTTAACAATTGAACACACTCGGTGAATCGTAAACATTAACAATAACAGAGCTCGTGCCCTGTTTACAAAAACAGTTTACGTTTCACGGGTGTGTTCAATTTGTTAAACTTTGTACACATCACAGAGCACGGACTGACAATACTGGTGATTTGGTTTTACTTTCGAACATTTCTACTCTGAATTTTCTGGATTATAGATGTAATATTTTTCATTAATACATAGCAAAATCGCTTCTTTTCTTAAATATTAAGGATAAAGTTAAAATTTGTGTAAGTGCAAGGATGTGTTAATCAAACGCGTCCAGGAATTCGTAGTTCCAATAATTTCCAGATAAAATAAGTTTTTAATTATATTTTCGTGTGAAATGCTATTGCAATATATAAGTCGTGATATTATACAGAAAATTTGAATAAATATTAAGTTCAAATCTGTGTCTAAGCACCTTTAATACTCTCTATTATAAACATAATGTGACTGACAAGTACTAGAAACCAATGACTGAAATGCAAAATGTTTCAAGGGGATTCCCATTTCTATTTTTAGCACAAAAATTAAAAAAAAAAATTAGATCTCTCTTAGTATATTGAGGTATATATATTGAGGCACATACTGGAAGATTCATAAAAAATATTTACAAACATATTGCTATCTACAATATTTTAACAACAGGATCTGACAAGTACTAGTGACCATTCACTGTAATGCCCATATTTGAAGGGGGTTCCTATTTCTATTTATAGAATCAAACACCTTAAAAATTACATATCTCAATATATGAGAATAAATAACAATTTCCCAGTAAGAACCCTCACAGAAAAAAATATTAACAAAATAAACTGCTCTCTACAATATGTCATAAACAAGAACAGATAGTCAATATTTTAAAACTATTTATTTTGACACTATTTTAGGGGTGAACTCTCTTTTTTATAATAGCAATAATTGTCAAAAAATATCAAAATGTTGTGAGTTATTTAGAATATGTAAATTATTGCATTATTTCACACATAACAGATGAAAACTTTGCATCCTAACAGTTACTGTTATAACCATTATGTGATTGACAAGCACTAGTGACAATTTACTGAAATGTACACTATTTGAATGAGGTTTCTTTTTCTATTTATAGCACCAAACACCTAACAAAAATTCTGTCTTAGCATATGAGAAAAAATGACAAAGTTCCACCAATAATAACCTTCATCTTAAAAGATATTTACAAAATAATACAACTGTATACAATATGTCATGAACATTTACTTTCATTTTTTTTTTGGCAACAATTTTCTAAAATTAGAAACCCTGAATTATCAAGAAGATGTAGATTCTTGCACTATTTCAGACATTAAAGATAATTTTCCACCAATCAGAAACTTCATAGAAAACGTGTTTACAAATAAACTGAACTCTACAATCTGTTAACATCAAGAACATGTGGTTAGACAACACTTTGTATATTATTGAAGGTAGGTTCTCAATTCTTTTTACAGCTATATTTGTCTGAAAAGAGGTGCTGTGAATTACAGAAAAAATGTAGATTCTTGCACTATATCAAATATTGTTAAGGGCAAAGAAGAAAGTACAGTTTAAATACAAATTTAGCCATGTATTTTTTTAATGAAATTGTGGTCAGAAACTGATGCTTTCTCAACCGTTTAAATTCTCATGCTCATTCTCATTAGGTCAATTGGTCAGAGACCAGGAGAGCTTATGCGAAATATATGGAGATAACGAACAGTATTCAAGCTCAAAAGTCCATTAAACAATACAAAATAGGAGCAGAGCAAACACGGACCTCCAAACATCAGAGGTGGGATCAGGTGCCATGGAGGAGTGAGCATCCCCTGCCGACCGGTCACACCCGCCATGTGCCCCTTGTCATGATCGGGAAATAACGGAAAAATCCGTCACCAATTCAGTGTGTAAATAATGGCCTAACAATTAGTATAAAAACGTCAGTCAGCATTTGACTCAATGATAAATTGTATTTGCTGACAAGGTCATTGTATCGACCATAGAACTTACGAAATGATGACTTTAAACGAGACAGCTGATATTCTTGTTTCATCA
This sequence comes from Saccostrea echinata, assembly GCF_033153115.1. Taxonomy (NCBI): domain Eukaryota; kingdom Metazoa; phylum Mollusca; class Bivalvia; order Ostreida; family Ostreidae; genus Saccostrea; species Saccostrea echinata. The sequence goes on from NW_026889802.1 coordinate 822,497, forward strand.
ACTTGTTTGTCAGTAATTTACCTTGTTTTAGAAATTGTACATACGTAGAGCATGCTCACGGTATCGAATCAACTGAGAGATATATACCCCGTATGCAGGTGATGAAGGTATATTGCTGCATAAGTAAGGGAAGTTGACGATAGTAAGGTGTCCGTCGTCTGTCCATATGTCTGTCCGTCTATCAGTGAACAATTTTTCTTACAGTTTGGTCTGATTTCAATATAACTTGGCACACAAGTAGACTACTTTAAGATACATAATTCTATTTATCAGTATTTGATTTCGATGAACGGTGTTGCCATGGTTACTAAAAATAGAAATTTCTTTAAAACACTTTCAAAACGCTGCTCCTCCTACTGTTTTGGTTTGATTTCAATATAACCTAGCACACAAGTAAATTACACTAAGATATATACAATTCTATTAATTGGTTTTTGATTTCGATGAACAGTGCTGCCATGTTTAATAAAAATAAAAAATTCTGTTAAATATTTTCAAAATGCTACCCCTCCTACAGTTTTGGTCTGATTTTCTTATAACATGCAAGTAGACTACACATAATTTACTAAACATAAAAAATTCTGTATATTTTTCTAAAGGCTGCTCCTCCTACAGATTTATAGTCTGATTGCAATAATTCTTGCCACAAAAAGAGACTAAACCAAGGATCATTATTCTACAGAATGCTGTTCCAATGTTTCATGTCAAGGTGCCTCTTGCCTCTTCCTTTGTTATAAGTATATACCGGTAGAACTACATGTACAGTGTAGAAGTTGAAAATGTGAAAAGGTTACAGACGGACGGACAAACAGCTAAACAGACGGACTGACAAACGGACGGACGACAGACAAGAGAAGAACTACTGGGCAGATTATCACCAAACTTTAATTTTATGCTAACATGGATGAAAATATATTGTAGATTAAAAATAAATTGTTAAAGGTATAACCCTGGGGCATTATTATATTGCCCAATATAATGACTGGAATTACAAATTTTTTTTTCAATTCATGCATCTTAGGACCTCATGTCAAGTTGACTCAAAAGTAGGTCATGATGACCTTTTTTGAATTTTGCAGGTATTCATCTTTCAATTGATTTTGATGCATATCTCGGGCACTTTGAAGCCTCTAATCATCAAAACCTACCAGTCGATGTATCAGGTGGCTTTAAAATGTGTCAACAAAAGAGTAGAAAATTAAGTCACCGTGACCTACTTTCTGACTTGTATGGTAATCATTTAAAAAAAAAAATACTGTCATTATTTTAGATACTGTTAAACCTTGTAAGTTGATGCATTTGAATTTTGCTGGTATTTATTTTCAAATCATTTTAGAGGCATATTTTGGACACTGTGAAACTTAAAATCATCAAACGTCAGTTGATGCATCCCGAGTCCTCAGAATGTATCAACTAAAAGGTAGATCACCGTTACCTACTTTTAGAATTTCTTGACGATATTTAAATATTTCAGAGACCAATTGGCTTAGATTCATCAAACTTTGTCAGGTTATGCATCTTTAGTCGTCGGGATGAGTCAAACAAAAGTAGGTCACTTGTAGTTTTAAGGAAATATCTAAATATTTGAAATAGTAAAAGGCTAATAATCACCAATTTTCTCATTTTATGCATTTGGGATCACGGACTATGTTAACCTAAAAGTAGGTCACAGTGAATTAATTTTGGCTTACAATCATTAACTTCACAGAGTTGTAATCCAAAAGTAGGTCACAGAGCTACTTTTGGGATTTCTAGGCTTTACCTAAATATATAAGATACTAAGAAGCTTAGAATAGAAGTGATATAGTTGTAAAATTTATCAGGAGAGCGATACTGGCCCTGGTCTCTTGTTAAATTGCCGTTTCATTGATCCGTTACAGGGTTGTTATCAGATGACTGTTAAAGCCCTCTGGTCTCTTGTATAATTTTGTTGCTATAAATAGAAGTGGAAATCCTCATTGATTTTGTGTATTTCAGTTATAAATAGAACTGAAAATCCTCATTGTTTTTGTGCTTGTCAGTAAATGGTAACTAGTACAGGTACTTGTCAGTCACATTATGTTTTCAACATTCAGTTAGTCTGCAAATTTTCCATCCATGATATCTCAAATAGTGCAAATTTACAGCATCTATTTTTAGACAATTCTTGCTAAAAAAGAATTGTGAGCCTACCTTCAATAATACATGTATGTATGTGGACATTTTTTTTATTTTACCTCATATACTAAATCATATCATAGTTTTTATTTTTTGTGCTATAAATAGAAATGGGAATTCCCTTGAAACATTTTGCATTTCAGTCATTGGTTTCTAGTACTTGTTAGTCATATTATGTTTATGATAGAGAGTATTCAAATTTTCAATCCATAATGTTTAAAATAGTGCAAGAATGTATATTTTCTAAATAACTCACTGCATCTATTTTTAGACAACTGTTGCTATAAAAAGAAAAGAGAGTCCATCTTCTATATTTTTTAATTATCAATTGCTCAAATGTTCTTGTTCATGACATATTGTAGACAGTAGTATATTTTGTAAATACTTTTTTCAATGAAGCTTACAACTGGTGGAAAATTGTCAATTTTCCTCATATGCTGAGATGTTTATATATATGGGTGTTGGTGCTATAAATAGAAAAGGGAACCCCCTTCAGATAGTGTGTATTTCAGTAAATGGTTTCCAGTACTTGTCAGTCACACTATGTTTATAACAATTAGTCTGCATTTTTTCCATCCGACATTACCTGAGAAAATGCAAGAATCTACATTTTCTCGATTATTCGAGGAATCTATTTTAGACCTTTGTTGCTATAATAGGAAACAAGAGTCGACCCTCAATATTGTATCAATTATTGTACAAACACTTGTTCTTTATGAAGGCATATTGTAGAGAGCTTTATATTTGTTAATACTTTTTCTATGAAGCTTCCAATTAGCATAAAACTGTCGTTTTTCCTAATATTCAGAGACATATCTATATTTAGGTGCTTGATACTATAAATAGAAATAGGAATACCCCTCAACCATTGTCCACTCCAGCTAGGGGTGTCCAGCTGCTGTCATTAATATCTTAAATTTTACAATATACGTCCTATTTATCCCGCAATGACATCTAAAACTTTGCCAAAATTTGATTTTTTACATTTTTCTAAAATCTATCTATTTATAGATACATGTTACTAAAAATAGGATTAAAAGCCCACCGATATTTTTTCATGAGATGACACTAGTAACTGTCAAGTATAAAAACACACATAAGTTTTGGAAATTTTCCACGGACAATTTTACTTATTTAGACTTAAAGATCCCAAAAAATACTAAATTCCTCATTTTTCAAATTTTCAGAAACCATGTCAGTTTGCATGACCTTTTTCTTAGAGTGGGAATATTTTTAGAATAAGTGATTATATGCCCTGTGTACCTTAAAAGTTCATGTTATCATATGATCCAATGATTTTTTGTTAGAGTGTATTAGATAGCGATAAATATTTGTTTACATTTCCTCAATTTTCATGTTTTCGTTTGGTCCAAAAGGGCCAAATTCAATGGATCCGTCTCCATGGCAACCGCGTGCACGTGTGGAACTTCCGAAACCATATTTGCTAGTTTTGTACCAAGACACACCTGTAGTGCAAATTTCATCAAAATCTGAGACATGTCGTTTCCAGATTTTTTGGTGCTTACAGAGAATGCGTGTTAAACTCTTGCCAAAATCAAATTGTGCAAAGTCTTTTTTTATCCCCTCACTTGAATAAACGATATTGTTCATCTAAATGAATAATCACAGCTTTCGAAGAACATTTATTTTAAAAGTACGTGAATTAGATTTTCAGACAGCGCAAATGTAATACAAATATACCAAGATGCTTCTGACAACATATTATTACAAATTAAAATATTTTTTCCCCATCTTTTTCAGCTTCAAACACGATATCCTGTGATTTTGAAAATGGAGATTGCATGCTTCAAAATTCTAGGCCTCAGTCTTATGATTGGCAAATTAATTCGGTATTTTTAACACTGATAGAACTCTGATATTATATTATTTCAGGACTTCTTAAATTAATCATAAAAAGTAGTCATATTAAACAAATCCCAAAGACGTGATGAATCAGTATTTATGAAAACTGTACTCCTTCAGGGGAGAACACCGTCAAGAGGTACAGGACCCTCTAGCGCTAAAAATGGAAATAACTATCTGTATGTAGAGACGTCTTCCCCTGTACCAAGTGGGAACAAATTTTACTACGAATCCCCCTATATTGCTGGTAAGTCTACATTTACATAGAAAAGTGGTGTCAATTTTTTTTTAAAGAGAGTCCAAAATTCCAAATATGCGTTTAAAAAAAATGAGTTCCAATCAATGTTAATTTTCGGAAAGTCAAGATACTAATTTTTCAGAAAAGTAGGTTAATCAAGGTCTGCTAAGAAGTATAACATTAATTTAAATTTCAGGAATGAGTATTAAAGAGCAATTTAATAATATTTATTTATCATGATAGGAGTAAAGCAAATTATTGCATGTATTCTCATATGCCTTTACAAGAAAGATATACCTGTGTGATAAATCTAATAGGCGGATCCAGGTGTCTGAGGTTCTGGTACCATATGTATGGCACTGGAATGGGAACTCTTAAAGTTTTACAGAATGAAAACTTGATATGGACTAGATCAGGAAATCAGGGAAACCAGTGGAACGAAGCCTCCATTAATATAGGAACAACAACAAATTACAAGGTATAAATACAATGGACTACTATAACGTACTATGTTATTGTAAATTACTCAGTATTCGTGAGAACTTTATTTCCTTCTTGTTATGCGAAAACCGTCTGCTCGCGAAAATTTCATTCTTGTGTATATTTGCATTATTTTCGTGGAAATTTTGTTTTGCTTATAAATAGCAAATAAATACCTCGCCAAAATAAGATGTCGTAAAAGAATTGATGAACAGTATTTGTTAATCAATTTCATGCGCATCGATTTATATATATATTTTTATCAATGTTTTTTTTTCTTTTTCTTTTTGGTCGATGTCGATGATCTTAGATAAATAAATCCAGGTTCAAATACCATGCACAGATGTATAAAAATAAAATATATATGTGGACTAAAAGTTCACATTACGGTTATACTGGCCATGTCTGGTAAAAATGAAGGAAACAAACATGTTCTTTAACCCCATTTCTTTAATTTATTGCTTTGAAATAAGAAGTATCAGTGTTATACTGACCTGGATTGACTGGGAGACTTAGCTCTATCAGTAGTAATGACTGGGCTGAGTAAGTTCCATCGGTAGTACTGTTACTTAAATAATTAAGCTGACTTAGCTCTGTGCTTACTAATGACTGGACTGAATAAGTTCCATCGGTACTACTGTTACTTAAATAATTAAGCTGACTTAGCTCTGTCCGTACTGATGACTGGACTGAATAAGTTCCATCGGTAGTACTGTTACTTAAATAATTAAGTTGACTTAGCTCTGTCCGTACTGATGACTGGACTGAATAAGTTCCATCGGTAGTACGGTTACTTAAATAATTAAGCTGACTTAGCTCTGTCCGTACTGATGACTGGACTGAATAAGTTCCATCGGTACTACTGTTACTTAAATAATTAAGCTGACTTAGCTCTGTCCGTACTAATGACTGGACTGAATAAGTTCCATCGGTAGTACTGTTACTTAAATAATTAAGCTGACTTAGCTCTGTCCGTACTGATGACTGGACTGGACTGAATAAGTTCCATCGGAAGTACTGTTACTTAAATAATTAAGCTGACTTAGCTCTGTCCGTACTAATGACTGGACTGAATAAGTTCCATCGGTAGTACTGTTACTTAAATAATTAAGCTGACTAAGCTCTGTCAGTAACAATAAATGCTTGCGCTGAAGTTATTTTATGAAGAAAAGTTACCCCAACTTCCAGAAAATGTACGTGTATAAGTTTTGCTCAGTAACCATATGAAAATAAACAATTTATTCTTTTTAAAACTTATTTCATTGCTACTTCAAAACAATCAAACTGTTGTCCCTCGATAGTGGGGAACATTATTCCATGTCTTCCCCTTTACTTTGGGGCAAGAGTTTGACCGTTTTCCTCGCAGTCAGGTTAGGTTATATTATAGCATTTCGAATTTAGTGAGCTGTATTTAGTTAATATAGTCATGTAAATTATCATTAGTAACACAATTTGATACTTTATTTCCGAAATTAAAGAGTTTTGTATTACACTTAATATTTCTGCAATGTTTTATTACTTTTAGATAAGGTTTGAGGCTGTAAAGGGAACGGACTACAGGAGTGATATAGCGCTTGACGATATTTCTATTACAACTTCTGTCTGCGCTTAGGTAAACTTAATAAATAGAAAATATTCAATGTTTTATAGATAAATATGGAATTTATTTCACTCGTGGGACAGGATTTTTTTTTATATTTTCACGAGTGCGAAGCACGAGTGAAAATATCAAAAAATCCTGTCACACGAGTGAAATAAATTCTATATTCATCTACAAAACATTGAATTTTCTGTTTATTACATTTTTTTTAATTTTGCCTTTGCCTCTGTCTTTTCTTAACACAGTGTCATAGGCTTGACTTCATAATTGAGCGATTGAGACGTCATAGCTTACCAGGTAAAAAACATTACAAAACATTGCTTAGCATGGATTTTAGCAACATATTTGGGAAGAAATTTGCAGTTTTAGCTCTATCAAGATGGTTAGTTACTATCTCTGTCTTATGACAGTCCAGAAATTATTTTTTACTTACTTTGATATCCTTTCACTCTGTGAGAGAATATCATTTTGGTATCCTTTCACACTGTGAGAGAATATCACTTTTATTCAATAAATAAATCACAGTATTTCACTGTTGAAAATGTAATAAAAGTCAATATTTCATTTTTAAACAAGCCTCCCGATAGCATAATTCAACATATTCAAAAAAAAATTAAGCTAAAGATGCTAAATCTAAGGATTAATCAAAACTAGAATTCACCCATATTAAATGCATTTTTTTTTTTTGTATTGCAGATGAGCATCCATTCTTCCATGGATGACATACAGGATGTTTTATGATATCTCTCCCTATTACAAAATAGTATAAGACAGACTTATATAAATACATTTAGAAGGATTAGATAAATTCAGAAAAATTGAATCAAAATTTTTTTTATGATAAATGTATTTCTTATTTTATTTTACAATGTTATTGGTTGAGTCTACTTCGAAAAAGGTTTGTTTTTCACAATGCGCTGTAAATGATGTTTTCTTTGGTATACAAAGAGATTGTATATATATGGCTATGGGCTTAAAGTTCAGATCACTGTAACACTAATTAATTTAATTCTCGCTGAGTATCAAACTGTTGTTCAAACTTTAATGATTTCTTTATATGATTTGAACTCCTTTTTTCATCATCCTGATATCAGTTTGGTGATTGGCATTCAAAGTACAGCGTTTTAGACAGAGACATCAAAATTTCAGTACGTTTATGATGTCATATATGACATTATTACGTTGAAAAAAATTCCTGAAATTTTTCTAAGATGTAAAAATCTTTCTTTCTTCTTCGGGATAATGTTCTATTTAAATATGATTCACATTAAAGAATTTACAGGCAACTGTAATGGAGGCAGATATAAAACACCATGTTCATGAACTAAAGTACGTCTAAAATATGCATCGAACGCAAGACTCACTGGATTGTTAAAAGTCAATTTTACCTCACAAGTAGACTTTAAATATATCTGTTAATGGAAGCTTTGTCATGCATCTTAATTTACTCAATTCATTTATCTGTCAATAGTTTAACTGCAACTTGTGCGAAACCTATACATGTCCTATGTTTTTCAATGTTCGCAAGATATGTTTTAATGTGTATACATTGTAATTTCTTTTCATTAAAAACCCTTTTGTTTCTTGTGTTATTTCTTGCATTTCTTAGCGTAGGTCAATCTTAATGGCTATATTTTTAATGAAACATAAATTATATCTTTATAACTCTTCTTGATTCACTTGGAACTAATTTAACGTAGCAACTTCTATTCATGATTGATTAAAAGTACGTGTATATTGTCTGGCAGATTTTTATGGACCAGAATATTGAAATATGCATTTTTCAAATTTATTTATAAATTTTATTTTTTATCTATTTTAATTATTTATTTTTTTTAATTTATTTTATTATTTTTTTTTGGGGGGGGGGGGGTAACCGTACTTTGAATACGTTTATTCATTTATTCAGCATATGGATCACAAAATGAACTGTTAAATTTTTACGCAGGTCTTAAAGTATTTTAGAATCTTACAAAATTCAAAACTACATATGTCAATTAATATTTCATCATTGACACCCCCACCCAATACCATTTTATACACAATTTAGAAAACTAAAGTCTCACTAAGGTAGCTTTTTGCTATCGAGTTTTCTTTTTTCTTTCTTTGCTTGTCTTGCATTGCATCACCTTTATTTTTTGGACATTTTCATCTTCAAGTTTTTGCTTATAAATTAATAACAAGTTTGTTTTCAAACTGAAATGAATATCAACTTTTCGCAGATAAATCACAAGATAATCGAATATAAGTAGCAAAATAATCGAATAAGAATCACAATTTTTGGCATATAAATACATATAATACAATAACTTTTGTCTGTAAAATTTATGTCAACTTTTCAAACAAAAATTACAAAGATTTTGCATAAAAATAATAAGATTCGCATAAAAAAAAATAGTTAACGAATATGAATTATAATTATCGAAAATAAACCAAAAGATTGAGAATATGAATAGCAAGACGATTTTAGAGAGACCTGAGTCAAAGGCACAGGAATAAACTCAACACTTTTGTATAAAGGTTTATAGCTTCAAGGATAATGACCTTGACCCAATTTTTGCTAATTCTGAAATACACTTGCATGGGTGCAATGCAAGGGTGATAATCGCGGTATAACATATAGCGCTTGTTTAGCAACTCTCTTGTTTATACATTATGTAACTCATTAGTTATGCATTAAATAAAATGAGGTTTCTCGGTGCCGCCTTAGCCTGTGAAAACCAAACTTTAATAAGCTAGTTCTACTAAACTTATTTTCACAGTCTTTTCCTGTTGGTGAACATTTTTTTCCGCGAGGCTGGGTGTTACCATTCTTTCAATAACCCTCGGAGTTTTCCCTACGATTATATGCCCTCGCGATTTATAATTGAAAACATTAAGAACCATTCTCTGTAAAGAATTTAAAATTTTAATTTTATATAGGAGCTGTGGCACGCATAGTCTCAGAATTTCTCAAAACTCTCTATGATAAAAGTCTTTGATACCGTAAACTCAAATCAGGCAAAAATTGGTTGCTACGGGTCATGGTTACCATAGCAACATGTCTTACAGTTTGAAAAATGGCATTTTTCAACATGTTCAGAGTCCCACAGTTAACGTTTGCAGCAAAGCAAAAGAGTGGCAATGAATGTTTCTGAAAGTTGAAGGCCTGGTGTCTTAAATGCATGATAAACATGTTTGGTAAATCAACTATTACATACGTAACTATGGAAACAAAATATTCAAAAGTAATAATTTTGTTCATTGAATTTTATAAAGTCATACACTTAAAGGACTTATCGCATATTTCTAAATTATTTGAAATTAAAAGCGTAAAACGTTCCTTATGACCACAGTTTTAAATTTTGTGTTTTTACTGCGGATAAACCGCGGTAATTAACCAATTATTGACTTAAATGAAAACCCCTGAATTAAAAATCTAAGTTGATTAGATAGCGATCACGTGACCCTGTGACGTCAAAGGCGACAATGGCTGATCAGCTCTTCACGTTAATCTTACTAAAATATACGCGATAAAACCTGAATTTTCTGCGTTGTGGACGACCAAATCACTGATTTTATCGATATGAAATTGAATATCCAACCTTATATTTAAGAATTGTCAGCAAGAAATAATCTGAAAAATCTGTTAACATTGTAAAAATAGCAGCGACGATATCGAAGGAGACGCGGCAAAAACGAAGATACTCGCCATCACAATTTGATTTGTCATCTTATCACATGTATTAACTTATTTGATTCATAAATTTAATATTGTATAACTTTGTTATTCTTCGTTTTTAGCATAACATTGATTTACTTATGTTTTGTAAAGGATGGCGGTCTTGAAAAATAATTTTCCGATCACGAAACATTGCCGTAATCGGAGCTGTACAGATTCAAAATGTTTCGAATAAAAAACGAAAATATCCCAAAAGCCTTATACCTTAGAACTAGTTAATGTTTCTATAGTAATTAAAAAGCACACTACAGCAATTAATTCTTTCAGCATTTTTTGTAATTAAGCTGCATTTGTCGTTGATAATTCCGTTATTATAGTGTGCATATTCTCATCTCTCTATCACTGAATTGTCGTCTATGACGTCAGAGCTGTATTTCGCCGAAATCCGACTGAAATATGCATATTGCCGTAATTGAATTTCAACTCTCAGTATCTCTTAAAACATGCTTTCAACACCGTTTATTGTATTCAGTATTTTAATAAACAAGGTGGTACATAATATTTTTCATAAAATTACGATTTTTGAAAAATCATGCGATAAATCCTTTAAGAATAAAAACAATTATAGGTTGAAATGCAAGCAAATAATAGACAAGAGATCCTTGTAACATATACCAAGGACGAAATATGATATTTCCTATAGGTTGGCAATGGTTGCCATGGTTTTAAATATCACGAAGGGATTTTAAATTTACTCTCTTAGTGTTTTAATCTTATCCTATCTTTTTAAAAAGCATATTTCTATATAAGCGATGATCAATTTTTAAAGGCGTTGGTGTGACCCTAATTTTCACATTTCAAAAAATTCAAATTCAATTCTTTAAATTGAGCGTTGCTATGGAAATAAGGCGAAAAAACATGCATAAAAATCTGAAAAATACTCTGTTTCCTTGAATACGTACCCTTGTATGTAGATTCCCAAAACTTTAATGATTGATATATATGAACAACTTATCTGACTCAATTTTGACTACCACCCAATCTCTAAATGGATGTTTGTTTTTTTTAGTCTTTATTAAGGCTCAAGAAAAATTCAAAATAGCTGAAAATCACAATTTTTTCAACTTTTCTGGCTGTTACCATGGCAATCAAGACACATAGTAACGAAATTTTATTTGACATATGTTTCTGGTGTCAAGTTGTAACCAGAATTACTGAAGATAAGACTGTAGCTCTACTGGTCTGTACGTATAACAAAGTAGCACTTGGATTTGAAACTTTGCAACATGCAACAATAAATAGAATTATGTATCTTAATGTAGTCTACTTCTGTGCCAAGTTATTTTGAAATCAAAGGAAAACTCTAGGAGGAGTAGCGTTTTGAAAGTATTTCACTGAAATTTCTATTTTTAGTAACCATGACAACACCATTCACTGAAATCAAAAACCGAAATACATATTATGTATCGTAGTGTATTCTAATTGTGTGCCAAATTAGATTGAAATCAGACGAAAACTGTAGGAGGAGTAACGTTTTAAAGGAATTTCACAGAAATTTCTATTTTTAGTAACCATGGCAACACCGTTCATCGAAATCAAAAACCGATGCATAAAATTATGTATTTTAGTATAGTCTTCTTGTGTGCCAGATTATATTAAAAGCAGACTAAAACTGTAGCAGGAGTAGCATTTTAAAGTAATTTCACAGAAATTACTATTTTTAGTAACCAGGGCAACACCATTCATTGAAATCAAAAACTGATGCACTACGTAATGTATCTTAGTGTAGTCTACTTCTCTGCCAAGTTATATTAAAATCAGACCAAAACTGTAGGAGGAGAAGTGTTTTTAAGGAATTTCACAGAAATTTCTATTTTAGTAACCATGGCAACACCGTTCATCGAAATAAAAAACAATGCACTAAAATAAGTATCTAATTGAAGTCCACTTGTGTGCCAAGTTATATTAAAATCAGACCAAAACTGTAGGGGGAGTAGCATTTTAAAGGAACTTCACAGAAAATTCTATTTTTAGTAACCATGGCAACACCGTTCATCGAAATCAAAAAACCGATGCACTAAATTATGAATGATAGTGCAGTCTACTTGTGAGCCAAGTTATTTTGAAATCAGACTAAAACTGTAGATGGAGTAGAGTTTTAAAGGAATTTCACAGAAATTTCTATTTTCAGTAACCATGGCAACACCATTCATCGAAATCAAAAAACCGATGCACTTAATTATGTATCTTAGTGTATCCTACTTGTGTGCCAAGTTATATTGAAATCAGACCAAAACTGTAGGAGGAGTAGCATTTTAAAGGAATTTCACAGAAATTTCTATTTTCAGTAACCATGGCAACACCGTTCATCGAAATCAAAAAACCGATGCACTTAATTATGTATCTTAGTGTATCCTACTTGTGTGCCAAGTTATATCGAAATCAGACCAAAACTGTAGGAGGAGTAGCGTTTTAAAGGATTTTTACAGAAATTTTATTTTTAGTAACCATGGCAACACCGTTCATTGAAATCAAAAACCGATCCACTAAATTATGTATCTTAGTGTAGTCTACTTCTCTGCCAAGTTATATTAAAATCAGACCAAAACTGTAGGAGGAGTAGCGTTTTAATCTATTTTTAGTAACATGGCAACACCGTTCATTGATATCAAAAACCGATGCACTACTTGTGTATCCTACTTGTGTGCCAAGTTATATTGAAATCAGACGAAAACTGTCGGAGGAGTAGCGTTTTAAAGGAACTTCACAGAAATTTCTATTTTTAGTAACCATGGCAACACCATTCATTGAAATCAAAAACCGATGCATTAAATTATGTATCTTAGTGTAGTCTACTTGTGTGCCAAGTTATATTGAAATCAGACCAAAACTGTAGGAGGAGTAACGTTTAAAAGGAATTTCACAGAAATTTCTATTTTTAGTAACCATGGCAACACCGTTCATTGATATTAAAAACTGATGCACTAAATCATGTATCTTAGTGTAGTCTACTTGTGTGCCAAGTTATATTGAAATCAGACCAAAACTGTAGGAGGAGTAGCGTTTTGAAAAATTGTTTACAGACAGACGGACGGACACCTTACTATCGCATAAGCTCTTCTGGCCCCGGGATCATGAAACGTCTTAAGCTTAAGTCAAAGTTTTTATGTTGTACTAAAATCTATACTTATAAATTAATAAATTTTGCAAATAAACTCTGAAACAGGTGCACCAGAGATCGTACTCTAACAATACACTATATACAAGATGATGTCCGTAAACTATATTTAGATTTCACTCGCATAGTTAGTATCATACATTAAATTAAAAGTCTACTTTAATTTTTTATAACCTGCCATGAAATAGCTAAAACATGAGTACGGTGGCGTTTCCGGTTGGCGGATCTAAGTTACTGTAAATATTTAGTGAAACTGACAACAAGCAATCGTTTATTTATTTCATAAAACGTCATCAATGAATTATTCAATCAAAACTTGATTTAAATGATATAAAAGAAATAAGTTGTGATAACCGATTAAAAAGGGAAATGTGCAAATTATTTTCGTCATTCACCAATCTTAATATTGACGGAAACTTCTAGAACAACATATAGTATCGAGCCCGATGTTAATAGAAAAACGAGGCGATAATAGCTGAATGAACATAAAAAAAAAAGCTTTCGTGTGAATGTCATTGAAAATTCAAATAATGGTAAATCATTGATAACACTATAAGTTGTAAATATGTTTATATATCGAAAGACTATTACATATATAGAAGGTTTTCCTAATAAATTTATCGGTAAAATTTGTAAATATTCCTTACTGAGAGCCCCGAAGTACAATTTGTACTTCGTAATAAACTTGCTTACATAAAAAGAGAAAAAAATTGATGAATAAGGTATTGTTCAAATACAATCAAAGGTGTAAAATTTTGTGCTTTATTCAATATATTCAGTTTTTTTTTTCTTCTGAATAGTCTTTTTTATCAAATACTTGGCCTATGCATAGGGCGTTAAAAGTTAATTTTTGCACAAGTACTTAGGTCTTGGTTTATAAATATGTATGTACCTTATTAATATGTAAAAAAAAAAAAAAAAAGTAAAGTACATTTTTTACATATCAATAAGGTACATCTTTATTTATAAACTAAGACCCACGTACCTGGGAACTTTTAAACCCCCCCCCCCCCCCCCAAATCAATTTATCAGTAAAATGTGCATATTCGCTGCTTTTATCCCTGACGGAAATGAAATAAAGGCATCTGATGTACAATATCCATAATGTAGTATAACAGGTTTCACAATAAACGTCAATTTATGACATTGTTATTTTTTCAAGTTTTTACAAAAAAAGTTTGGGGGGGGGGAGGAAACGTTCATCTACTTCTTGCGGGATTTTGAAGTTTTTCTTCCTGCTATAAGCCTGTAGGCTGTCAGTAGTAACTACAATATGTTTTCTGTCGGTAGTGGTTTGAATTCAATTCCCCGCCCTTGTGCGGGATTTCATCTAGTGTTATAGAAATCAAGCAAACCAAAATTAAACTATATTTCAAATTGCTCCAAAAGTGTTGTTATCCGTAAATTTAGAAATTAACTCAATAATTATTATACATTTTACAGGCGATTGAAAATTGGACTTAAGTCCAAGTCTGTTTCACGATCCTGGGGACTGCTCTCTGACCAATAGAGCAAAAAATGGGCAAAGTTTCATCAAAATTGGTGACCATGCGTGGCAAAGAAGTTTAAGTGGTTACAGAGAATCGCTATTAATAGTTCCAAACATAACAGTGACTGTTCATTCTTTTAACCTGACCAATACATCTTCCTTGAACATTTTTTCCTGGAAAATTAGTTACCAAGGCTATGCTTAAAATGAACTAGATAAACTCTGTACACACATTTATATCATATGACTCGCTCGTCAAAAATCCAAGACAAAAAAATCATTCTCCACAAGTGTTTAAAGCTTCTTAAATAACAGAAGAAAGAATACTTTTTAGTTACTACGTTTATTGTTAAAATGAAGGTATTAGCACAATTTTAAAATATTACAAAGACAACACGAGAAGACATCAGTATAAAAAAAACTTGTGCTCAGTTTTTTAATTTTCTCAAAAGAATATAGAGAGAAAGAAGACAGTCAAGAAATACTTATAAAAACACTGCTGCACATAAAAACACAAAATTTCCCTGACTGTTCATGATTCAATGATGATCAGCATGGCTTGATGCAAGAAACAAACAGAAATCTTGATTAATCTTTTTTTTTTGAATCACTAAGTTTCTTTTTTCACCCCTTCAAATTTAAATCAGAATTGCTTTATGAACGTCTTTGAAATATGCATCATGCAACAACTTTGGTAATTTTCACCCAAAAGACACACCTGTCATAGAATATCTTTCTCGAAAAGTGCCCAGTGGTCAACAATTCAAGTATGAATCAAATTGTGATATATAACAGAAACACACAATGAGAATTTTTTGGAATGAAAATTACAAAATACCATGCCATAATGTCCTGAAAATGTCTGCTGCATTCATGATAAAAATTTCAATGTCTATATGAAAATAAGTTTTTATGATTACACAGAGGTGAGATCATGCACGTTCTCCCCGAATCCTCCTTGCCAACTGAATGTCTTTCGGCATGATTGTGACTCTCTTTGCATGGATGGCGCACAAGTTAGTGTCTTCAAATAATCCGACAAGATAAGCTTCACTGGCCTCCTGAAAACAAATATCAGAAAACTGAACAGCCCTGCTGAAATATATCCTAAATAACTAATTCGTTGAATCAATTTTTTTTTTTAATTATATATTTAAATTATTGCATTTCTCGATTTTACACACGTTATAATACATAGAGTAATCACGAGCTCTTAAATTTTATAGCAATAGTCAATTTTCATCTACAAAATTCAAGATGATCACTTACTTGAAGAGCTCCAATAGCTGCACTCTGGAATCTCAAGTCAGTTTTGAAGTCTTGGGCGATTTCTCTTACAAGACGCTGGAAAGGCAATTTCCTGATGAGCAACTCGGTGGATTTCTGGTACCTCCTGATTTCTCTGAGAGCGACTGTTCCGGGCCTGTACCTATGTGGTTTTTTCACTCCACCAGTTGAGGGGGCACTTTTACGGGCAGCCTTTGTAGCCAATTGTTTACGAGGAGCCTTACCTCCTGTACTTTTACGAGCTGTTTGCTTTGTACGAGCCATTCTGAAAAACATCAATAATCAGAAATTACTTGCGAAAATGCTGAACTGATGCACTCGTTCGCTGTTGTGCAAGAATTTCTATTTATGACTAGGGGGATTCCCTAAAACTTTGTACGAAATTTCGTGAAATTGGAACTTTTCAAATGAACTCATTGCACTTGGGAATAAGTACGAGGTCACTCAATAGTAAATGTTATGAATTTATGGGGATGTCTTTATGATACCTCACACATTGTTTATTTATAGCTCCGAAAAATGGCGGTCAAATCATACATGGCTTCACTTTTCTTTGTTCTGGACTTCTTAGCTTATTTTATGGCTTTCAAACAAGTACACGAAACAAATGTTTGACATTTTGATAATTTGTACTTTCTTTGAAAAAAATATTTATGTAAAAACTTCGAATTCCTCCCTTACCTGTCAAAACTGTCTACTTCTCAACGCTTACTAAAAACTTCCGACTCACAACGATGAATAAATTATTTCTAACGAACTACTTCGTATGTTATCTAAAACGTCATTAGTTGGCGCTAACCTCCAACCTCAACTTCGATTGGTCAAATTTGAAAATAACTCATTGGGCGACCTTTACGATGACCTCAAAAATTATTGGTTCAATTTGAAGAGCTTTGATTGGCTGAAGCGAGAACATATTTCAATCCACCTAGTGTGTTCAGAAATTTACACTTCAAAAAAAAAAGGGGGGATACTTTTAGAAATAAAAACGTTTTGTTTTGCACAAGCAAGCAAAAATATGGACATAAAATTGAATTTAAATGTTTTGTTCAAAGCGAAAAGGAAACTTAACATGGAACTTACAACCAAAAGTTCAAGTTCAGTCAAATTTGATTTTGATACGAGTTCCATATTTGATATTGTATCTATTCCACTGAAATATGAAAAAAAAAAAGATTACGCTGTAGTTTGCTATTTTCATACTATAATGTCATGCCTAATTGTAATATTGAAATTGTGGCTCATGTTTAAGAATCACAATTGAAAAAAAAAATGAATTGACTTATTTTTAAGCTGAACGATTAATTAGGGAATAACTGAAATACCGAGACGTGACAGTGTCGAATCTGAAAAAAAATCCTATGAAATATTTAACTGTAACTTACATACCAACAAATAATCAATAATTACAGTACTAATTTACTATGATTTACATAAATTTGGGTAAATCTGGGTAAAATGCTGTGGATTTTATTTTTTCACCATTGGATCCGCCCCTCTCAAGTAAAGCATTTAAACTTATTTAGAGCAGCAAAATTACATTCTTACGCTTTATTCATTTATTTTGAATATTTATTTAATTTTAAATTTTTAGTTTAGTTTTTTTTTTTTTTTTTTTTTTTTTTTTTTATTTATTTATTTATTTATTTATTTATGTATTTATTTATTTATTTATTTATTTATTTGTTATTTGTTTTTTGTTTTTTTGTTGTTGCTGTTTTGATTTCCAAAATTTACATTTTGTTAAGCGCTCTTTTCATGCATGTAACATGCACGACAAGGTATACAGGGTCAGTACATGGTTTCTTCTCTTCCAGTGTCAGATACGAGTTCCTATAAACCTCTTTAAGAAAGTCATCAATAGAGGTTCTTTTTTCTCTATTTCAAAGAAATGACGAAGTTTACCGTGTTTCCAATAAGAAATTTATTCCTTATTTGTTTTCCTGTTTCTTAGCAGACAATTTATACAATATGAGTTTATATTATGACTTGCGTTACTAGTATTTTGGAATGGATATGTCTCCCCAGCGCATCTCCTACTATAGTAAAACCAGCGCCCCACTTCCCGAGAAAAGGTAAAATCAATGTCACATCATGCGTGGATCCGGAATTCTTTGGGGGGGGGTCAGTCTACGTCCACTCAAAAAAAAAAAATCCTACACACATTTTTTGGACAAGCAAATTAAATCAAAAATAATAAAAATTCAATTCAATTCAATTAAAAAAAAAATTAAATTAAAACAAACAAACAAACAAAAAAATCTAATCAACTTCTTCTCCGAACCCTGGGCTGGGGGTTACTTTTCCTTCACACCCTTGTCTCTCCTTCAGTTTTTACCAGGGGTCCGTATTTTTCTAGGGGGTTCAAATCCATTCCTTGCTTACTTTAACATATAGATTTATAGCTCTGAATATCACGTGTGTGTGTGTGTGTGGGGGGGGGGGGTCCCGACCCCTCCTTCCCTCGATCCGCGCCTGCACATACATATAACACAATACCTAATTTAACATCAGCCCATCTAGAAGCGTGGGGTAGGTAATACTACTTGTAGAGTACAGAAGCCTTCAGTATCGAGGAAATGTTGCATGGTATTTTCCTTTCTAGAACTCACTGATTGGAGATTTTTATCATCATATCATAATCATATAATCATTATATAAGCCATTTTTCATTCTACGAGCACTTTAAAATGCATGTAGTACAAACCTTAACAATATTTCTCGAGCTTCATTTGGAAGTGACAAAGGATTTTTTATTAACTCGTATACTATGCAAAATTTACATTTACCTACCCCTTCTTGCAGATATGAATTTGTTAACCCCCCCCCCCCCCCGGGAAAAGGACGAGGTCTCAAAAGAGGATTAACAGATAACGTCATAGGTTATTACTTTGTTGATGATCTGAAACACAGAAAGTCCTTTATTTCAGTTGATTAATCTTCAAGGAGGAAAGGGGATTGAATAAAAAGAATGAAAAAGTTGCATAAACAGTGTATTTGACTAACTAAATATCTGAAGAAATGCTTAGACTGTAATAATTTTCTGACCGTCACCTTCCCAATTCTCATTTTAGTTTACCTTCTGTCAAAGAAAGTGAAACTGTTCACATTTTTTTTTATCATAACTGATGTAGTAACACAAATCAGAACCCCCGATTCAGTTGTGAAGAATTTAAAAAGAAAAATGTAAATACACCCTTCCTCATTAAAATTTGTAATTTGTTGTCTATTTTCACATCTGTTTCTTACCTGGATGTTTTACTGACTACAGACGAAAAGGGCAAACTATAACAACTACGTAAAATGTATGACAAACGAGATGACTTTCCTTACTTATGTAGTAATAATCCACTTTCATCTGCGTCTCCCAACTTATTCGATACTCAAGACCATGCTCCGGGTATGATCATTTTTTAACTGACAGATAAGTTGATGTTACAGGGATTTCAACAACCTCGTTTAAAGTCAGCATTCCGTAAATTCTAAGGTCGTTGTAATGAACTTGTTAGCAAATATAACCTCTCATTGGGTCGTTTTTGGCTGACGTTTTTCATTACATACCAATTGTTAGGCCATTGTTTTTATACTTAATTTGGCTATGGAATATTCCATCGGCCTAATCAATACTTAGGGCTCACGGCGGGTGTGACTGTCGACAGGGGATGCTTACTCCTCTTAGACACCTGATTCTACCTCTGGAATTTCAGGGGGTTCGTGTTTTATGCCCTGTTCACAGAATTAAATTGTTTGTGGATTTGTTGAGATCGATCACTGTTCATTATCTTAACCTTTTTCATTCACTATACAATTTAAAGAACCCCACCCCAACACCAGAACCTCCGACCCTGCGGCCATGAATTTCACAATTTTGGAAGAGGCACCCTTGTTCATCATAACCACACACTTAGTTTGTCTGTTAAATACCCAGAAGCAGAGAAGATTTTCAAAGAATATAAATGCATTTTCACCCCACCCTAACACCAAAAACCCTTAAAGATTTGAAGTTAGTATTTTCTCAAGTTTTCGGTATAATATCATGACTTATATGTTGCTATAGTATTTCAAACGGAAATAAAACAAAAAACGTATTTTATCTGGAAATTATTGAAACTACAAATTTCGGGATGCGTTTGATTGATACATCCTAGCACTTTCATAAAGCAAACTTTATCCTTAATACTTTAGAAAAGTAAAATTTTTGTTGTGTATTAATGAAATATATTCAAACTATAATCCAGAAAATTCAGAGTAGAAATGTAAGAGAGCAAAACCAACTCACCAGTATTGTCAGTCCGTGCTCAGTGATGTGTACAGAGTTTAACAAATTGAACACAACTGGTGAAACATTAACAATAACAGAGCTTGTGCCCTGTTTACAAAAACAGTTTATGTTTCACGGGTGTGTTCAATTTGTTAGACTCTGCACACATCACTGAGCATGGACTGACAACTGGTGAGTTAGTTTTGCTTTCTCACATTTCTACTCTTTATTTTCTGGATTATAGTTTAATATTTTTCATTAATGTGGATTCGGAACATCTAATTTTAATTAGATTGTAGAAGTCGGCATCGCATGATTGGCAATGGCATTTTCTTATTCTTAAGGTCAAGGAAAAAGATAATGACCTTGAACTGACCTTGGTTTTTAAAATAAAACGGGTCAAATTTAATCTAATTGATACCATCCCTTAATGATAATGTCTTCCTGAATCTAGGAAAATTTCATTGATTTTTAAATACAAGAAATATGAGAAGAATCCCTCCTTAACAATGTGTTAATCCTGATCTCTTCAAAAAATATATTTTGAAATATTTATTGATCTGACTCCATAACTTTCATGTTTATTAAGCTAGTACTAACATTATTTGTTGCATAAAAATAACAACTCTAAAATAGGTTGTCCAAAGAGGTGTATGACACAATTTGATATCAAGTTCACAGATGTCATGTGCAATGAAGCGTGACTAATCCGATGGGTTGTCTACTGTGGGTTAAAATTCAGGAAATAATCAAACCGCATTTTGTATACATGCAGTATTTACGGCTTCTACAAAGAATTATAAATTTCTTAGTGTTAATAAATGCATATCATGCATTTATAGCTACATTTCAGTAGTCAGAGTTGGGCATGCAACATCATGATCAGCCATTTAAATGGTAAATAAGGGTAAAACAAAAGCTGATACATAAAGTACTAAAAAAAAAACCCAAAGATTAATTAAAAAAAAAAAACCCAGAGAAGTCTTTTATTTCTTCTTAGTTAAATGCTCATTTTTTTTTTCAAATTCTTTAAAGTTTTGGCCAAGCAGTCTTGAAAAACAACTTAATATTAAAGGAAAGACTACATACTATAATAAAACAACACATCAGCAGAGCCGGACAAATCCCATTGCCAGACACCCGAGCTAATGAATTTTATGGTTGGGCAAATGAATTTCTATTGACCCCTTGCATGAGGGCAAGTGATTTTTTCAACCTAAAAATGTCTTAGTTTTACATCTGGACACAGGGGCTTGTCATGATCTATTTGTGTTCTGTGTGGGGCAAGTAAAATCTATTTGTCAGCCCCTGCACCATACCATGCTACAAAACAATTTGATTAAAAGTATCATTTCTGCAAATAAAAAAAAAGACAATTGTTTCTTCTTTCATTATATTACTATTTGCTCAGACTGAAAAAAGCAAAGTAGATTTCATGTCATGTTACAGTACAAATGTATCATAGGTGGGTCATTCATGTCCTAAGTACAATAGCTTTGTTGTGGTTTTGGTTCCCAATGTATCTTTGAATCATGTCTTGAAAGAATGATAAAAATTACAAACTCTTTATTCAAATTTTCATAAGTTGACTGATTTTGAACAGTTGTCAATGAAACAAAACTATTGATTATCAGTCAACAAAGCGTCATTTACATAATCATTTTATACATATATCATTTACATACTGTACATATGCACACATTCAATTATTTCTCAGTTCCTCACTGATCTTAAAACTTGCTATAACATGCATGCTGTGTATGTGACAAGGAATCTATATGTTTTTTATCCTTGGCTCTCTATACTATTTTCCAGAACGAACTTATTCAATTCTGTACAAAGATGACATTAACTTCAAATTGTTCATGAAATTATAGGACAACAAATATACATCAGAAACTGAATTATGCAAAAACTACTGAATTATATTCATTATAAACTTTACTTCTTCAAACAAAAGGTCATTCCAATCCTTCCAATTTGTCTTCATTTTCCTTGATTTCTTTTTGTATATCCACCAATTTCTTCTGATAAAACAAAGTGTCTTGGTGAGTTCCAGTTTGAAGAATGTGAGCTATAGCTTTTATACACATTTTTTCATCAAGTTTTAACAGTCGCAAATTTGATTTAATGTCACTATCATTTTCAGTTTTAAAGGACATGTAGAGGAAATAAACCAGCACACATGACATAAAGGAAATAAATGCATAGCCGGAGGTCGAGTCCATCTCTGATCTGATTTCCTCAAATTCTTTCTTACGAATTTCACCTGTTCTAGCAGAATATCCTCCTTTATCTGTAGATGTCTCACTTTTCTTGAATAAATTCATACTGGTAGTAGATAAAGATCTCTGAAATAGTCTGAAAGAGATAATATATTATTTCAGCATTTTATGATATCTTGATCTGGGCAGATGTATTAAAAGAATAAGATGGCATGTAAAAAATGAAATAAAATGAGGCAACAAACATTTTAACAGAGTTACCGAAAACCATCGGTTCTACCGGCAAAACTGATAGAAAATTGAAATGTCTGATTCAATTCGCTATATCACCAGTTCGCATGACCAATTAATTTCTGCGTGAACAATCCATTTCTTTTTGGAGTTTTCGTTGTACCCGTAAAGTTTGTCTTTTTATCGTAATCTCAAAAAGCCTTTAGCAAGTTACCTATCTAATTAAAATTAGATGTTCCGAATCCACTACCCCTTCTCAAACATCTAACAACATCCCATTAGGGGTCACGTCAGAACGACCTTTCGATTATGAATAAACATAAAAATTTTGGCCAATCATATTCAACCTTCTGTATACGATTCTAAAATTAGTTCCACGGCTACATCTTAACATTATTGATGCTCAGTAGACTGTCTTACGTTGAATTAAAGTAATTTTGGTATAAATTGAACGTATAGTCCGCCAGTCTGGCATTCTTACCTAAATCAGGGACCTATATACTAACTATAGGTCCCTGCCTAAATAATGCAAACGAAAATGCACAAACTACATGTATACGTTTATATATCCCGCACGTCACATTCATATTTAGCACGGTCTTTACCATGCATATTTTGTTTACTACGAAACCCCTCAGGCATTTAGGTTTGGCAGTAAAAAAAAGAAACGCATCCGAACTATAAGCCAAGATTTCAGAGACGGCGATTTCATTGGGTAATCATAAGGTCGCTCTGACGTGACCCCGAATGGGATGTTGTTAGATGTTTGAGAAGCGGTAGCGGATTCAGAACATCTAATTTTAATTAGATTGGCGAGTTACTTTCTGGCAATGCAGCAAAATAAACAGGGGCAGATAATTCTAATCCACACTACTATGAATAATCTAGAGAGTCCCAAATGTCAACATGGATGTAAATTTGAAGCGAGAAAAAAAGTTGAGAAAATGAGTTGAATTTTTGTCATATATGGGTTATTTTTACAGGATAAAAGACATTTATTACATT
The DNA here is from genome assembly GCF_033153115.1 of Saccostrea echinata. Taxonomy (NCBI): domain Eukaryota; kingdom Metazoa; phylum Mollusca; class Bivalvia; order Ostreida; family Ostreidae; genus Saccostrea; species Saccostrea echinata. The sequence continues at coordinate 846,172 of NW_026889802.1, forward strand.
TTCAACAGTGAAATACTGTTATTTATTTACTGAATAAAAGTGATATTCTGACATAGTGTGAAAGGATATCAAAATGGTATTCTCACAGTGTGAGAATATCAGAAGTGCGGCAAAACTTACGATTTTCCTTCCCTTCCTGAAGAGTGTTTTTAAAAAAATCCCCGGCCTGTTATAAGATAGAGTTAATGAGCCATCATGACGGAGACTAATTGTTATACTGCCAAAGTTTTTCCAAATGTGTCATTAAAAATCCATGTTTACAACGTTTTTCAATCTCGCAATCGCTTAGCTATGACATCTGAACCGCTCAACTATGACGTCACACCCATGACACCATGTTATGAAAAGAAAAAGGGAAAATCAAAGAAAATGTAATAAACAGAAAATTTAATGTTTTGTAGATGAATATGGAATTTATACACAAGCCCAAAAAGGTTTATTAATTGATTAATTAAGTAGTTATTTCCAGTGCAACTCATGTTAAGTTGTATTCTTCATTCTCGCTTTGGAGCAGATCCTTTCCTATTTGCTACATTGCAACTATCCATATATGGGACATATTCTAACTGTGGTTAGGGCTTGTCCTGAGTCACAGTTAGATTATTCTAATTAATTGTACTCTGATCTATTGCATTGTCTCACAATTGGTGTTGTTACGATCCACAGAATCATTTATATGCTCAATCTGAATACTTTCAAGGTCCAGTTAGGTTGGCATTGATATTCTGCAGCAATTTGATGTATACTTTCAGGTGAAATGGACCAATCCCAACCAATATCATATTCTTTTGAATTATATCATGAATTATACTAGAATTTAATTTACTTCGGACTGATAGAACTCATTAAGCCAAATGACTGATAGAATTAGTTGTTTTTCGGAAACTCTGTTTTAATATTTGAAAAATATCAAATGTTTTAGAGAAACTCAGTATCCAAGTACAACAAAGGTTACTTTTTACGTAAGCACCAGAACAGTGTCATTTCTTTTAGTCCAGATGTTTACATTTCTAAAAAGTTATATATGAATATAAGCTCCTAAAGTCGACAAGAAACTACTTGCCTTTTAAGATCCCCTCGAAGAACCGCTCGTGAAGAACGAACAGCTAAGGAGCACATGATGACTTTTCGTTACAGCCAAAGTGAAAGTTTATTACGCAAGATGGTAGAGGACCAGTTTAACGAGGCCTCGTATTACGGCGTACATAAAATGACTTTTTTTTAATTTAATATAACGCTTATCATTAACATACGATCGAAATCAAATTCTAATATCAATAAAAATATCAATGATAGATAAAACCTCAACTTTGATGGACAGCAAATATGATATCATACAATTTAACTCGAATAAATCGAAATAATACAGAACAAGTTAGCAAAAATCTCTTAGGCCCCAGAAAGCGCGCTATGTTGATAAAGTTTAGGTTGTTACTATTTAGGAAATACTGTTCCCCTTCAAGTGCTGATATGGTTAAGGTGCTAAATATCGCTGAGAAAAATGATGCAGCAAAAACTCTTGCAAATGTCATGTCACGAGGGAGTGCCAGAAAGGTGATAAAATTTTAAAAATGATCCTATTGAATTTATAATCTAAATCAGTGATTTTTCTACATTTTTTAAAAAGGGGCCTGGGCCTTTACAATTGGGAAAAATCATCGACATTTGTATCAAATTGGGAAAAATAAAAAATATTGAAATTTAACCTTAATTGCAGGTAAAATGAAATACTGGTATATAAGTAAATGTAACATCATTTATTCAATTTATTTGCTAAAAAATAACAAATTAGACACAGTTCTAAATTCTTAACCTTTTTTTTAATCTTTGAAAGTTGTCATTAATTGTGACCAACCTATATTTCCATTTTTTTTTTTGGCCATAATGGTAGACATAAGAGAAAATCTTTCTCGTAATAGCCATTGAAGATAGACTAATCTGACATGATAAATGACAAATCATTTTTTTTCAAACTAATTATTAAAGCTTTTTTTATGACCCTAGCTAATCATATTGCTGCCATTTCTCTGCAATACTAGTTGCATCTGCCGGATGTAGAAACAGTTTGATTTTTATGGAATCAGGGATGCTTACTGTAGAGTTACTAGTACTTGGATTTACAAATAGAGCTATTGTCACGTGGTCAAGCTGGCTATCTCCAAAAATCACACAAATTCAACTAAGTTTTAATAAATTTATTTACAAAAAAAAAAAAGAATAATAATAATAATAAAGAAGATTTCAAACAGACAACCACACTCTGATCCACACACTCTTCCACACTATTAAACCAAAAAAAAAAAAAAAAAAAAAAATAGCAATTGGTAACCAATAATCAGACAATTAACCAATTAACCCCGGGTATAGATTTCACTCAAAGTATCATTGCCAAACATGTTCACAGATCAATGATTATCCTTGTCATAATCATCAACATCATCTTCGTCAACATCATCATCCTCATCCTCGATGCAGGAATGAAATCATTAGGTTTGCCATTTCGTCAGTGTTCGTATAACGAGCTAATACAATGTTACGTGGATTGACTTATCTGTATCTGTCCACCCCCAGTGAATCTTGTTCCACACACAGCATCCTTCCGGGCCTTAGTCCTGGAACCTTTCGCTGTGTCTCGACGATCCCCTCAGCTTAGTGCATGTATCTAGCACATGTCATACCAGTGTCCTTGACGCTACAATGACGAATATTTTTAAGTCACATGTTTCACTAAATAATGTTTGGCAACACTACTATGTTTGGCAATTCATTCTCATAAATAAATCAATCAATCAATAGGTATAAATTATAATGGTTACCAGTTAACATAAGTCAAAACAAATTATTGCCAACATGGCGCACCTTACTTTCGACTTCCGGTCATTCACTTCCGCCCAGACATTTAAACCAAAATTTAAATGACAAAATATTTCACATAATGTAACAAATCTGAATACAAGAAAATTGCGTACAATAGCACCTTTAAACTCTATCTATATAATACAAAAGCCATTCGAACACTCTCGCTAACCGTCACACCTGACTGAACAACAGGTAAAATTGTGAGAGCTGGCCAAGTTCAGAAATAAGAACGAATACGTATTCAGTAATAAATTTACTTAAAAAAACTATATACATAACGAATATTAATAATATTATAAGTAAATACTTACCACGGACCTGTCTCCGTGCCAAAGTCAAGATACTGATTGTATGGCAGCTATTTGCATGTACACTTAGAAACGTGTCTGCAGCTACGCTTCTCTGCCGGGAATGACCAGGCCTCAATTGTTCTGGTCGGCCAAGCTATTTTGCAAGGGCTTATGGGTAGATGGGGCATAGGGACAAAACGCGGGAAATACAAATAATATGTACAAGTGTAATAGTGATTGTTACAGCTATGTTTTGCCGGTTCACATGCACATTACACTTTCTTACGATGTATTTATACAACAGGTTTGACATGACCATGTGTTTTTCTAAGTCTTGTAAATGCACGATGTAATCTGCTGTTTCTTACTATTATTTTAAGAGTCTGAATGACCGAGAACAATAGCGTTCCATTTTAGATAAGTCGTACGTAAAAAATCCAATATAACAAAAACAACATCGGTTTTGTTTTGGGAAAAAAGCAATAAAAATTGGGGAAAAATTGGTAATTTTTGAGAGGGGAAAGGGCCGATATTCGGACTTAAAGAGGATGTAGAAAAATCACTGTAAATTACAGTGCCTCTGAAGGTAAAAAATTAAAAAAAAAAAAAAACATAAAATGGTGGGACCATTTTGAAATTCTTTTTTTTTTTTTATATTTATTATTTATCTTAAGATGATTTTGCCACAGCAGGGTTGGTCTGTACCCCCAACTTTAAGTAAAACTGCTGAAAAAAAATACTGCGATGACAATTAACAGGTCCAGCACAATCTCTTGATTTAGCTATATAGCTTGATTTAGCTATATAGTTTTATTAAGCTATTCAGAATAGCTTAATTTAGCTATTTTATCACACTTTTTTCTTAAATGAGTTATTTTCTCAGCATGCACAAAAAGTCGCACCTTGGTGCAGTGATAATATTCAACCTTGAACTCTTCTGGAAATAATGCATGTAAAAATCACTCATCAAATTGCATCTCCTTAGTAGACTTTGTACTCAAAGTTCTAAAAGTTTTTGGGCTATGTAAAGTAATTGATACAGTTATTTCTTCATTGAAATTATAAAAGAGGCCAATTGTGGTCAACAAGATGATTGGTAATAATTCAGTACAATGAGAAGCAATCATACTTATCAACGCCTCAACGCACACAAGGTAGTGTACTATTACTCAAACAATGGAAATTCATCTTTTGCTTAAAAGTAATCAAATGCTGCAATGTTAGAATTATCTGTGATTTCGGTTGTTGTTTTGATAGCCCATAGTACATATATGAATAGTCTAATACTTGCGACTTTTTGTCTTTTTCTTACGAAAAACATTTTTCTGAAAAACTGCACATAAATAGCTTTATCAAGCTATTTTGAATAGCTTAATCAAGCTATATAGCTAAATCAAGAGATTGTGCTGGACCTGAGTAAGGCTTTTCCCCCATATAAATTTTTTTTTATGTGGGTTAGTTAATGTCTTAAGTTTGAAAAAAAATTCCTTCAGAAATTAACCTCAGTATGCAGTCTGGTCGAACCCTCAAACGGGGGTATACCTTCAAACGAGGGTTTTCCGTCCCATCATGCAATGCGCAAGAACAGTAACTCTTGCCGTATCCAGTATAAACAAACTTGCTTACATCATCTATCTTAGGAAAAAAGATTGATAATATTGTTATTTCTGCTATGAACTTGGTATAATGTCAATAGAAAAAAATTAACAGTTAAGTTTTCCATAATTTGAATTTATGCCGTCATTTCAAGAAATAATAATTTTGATTTTTTTTTTAAATTATGGAATGTAAAACACGCGGAAAAATATTTTAAGAACGAGGAAAATCTGAATTTAAAATCTAGATTTAAGTAAAATATAGTTGTGCCCCCCCCCCCCCCCCAAACAAACGTATTTATTAAAAAAAGGGGCAAACATTTTATTTAATTCTTATTAGATATTTAAAAAAAGACAATATATATGATAAATTGGATTTAAAATTTTATTTTTAACTGTATTTTTGTTATACTTCCTGAGCATGATTATCGATAATAAAGACCGTCTATGCTAGTCAGAGGAAACACAGACTGAAACCCACGATCATAAATGAATCAATGTTAACACCACATTTTCGAGTATTTTATTATGAAAATAAAAGATATAAGGTAAAATAATATATTTCTTTTATAATTTAAATGGAATATTAGTTATTTTTGTCTGTTTATCAAATATTTTATCCTAAATACCTGGATGTCAAGGAGCAATAGATTGTCAACTTTGCCAGTGAATAAATCCCGATTTGTATAATAAAGTTGTATTTTTGTAAAATACAAACTCTTAAAACACCTTTAATCTACCATTTTCGAGTGGTTTTACATATGCAAAATGATCCGTTACTTTGCACCGGCATTTTTTGTAAACCTCTGTTTTTTGCGTGAAATAAGCACATTTTTAAGCATCTGTGCATGCTCGTACCCCCGATTGGGGGTATGGTTTTCCCATTTCTGTTTACCCCATTTGGGGGTTCGGCCAGACTGGTATGGCTCTTTCTAAACCAAAAGCACCATTTTTAGATTACCTGAGCTGAAAGCACAAGTCACATTTTGTCTGTGGTCCGTCTGTCTGTCTGTAAACTTTTCACATTTTCAACTTCTTCTCAAGAATCACTCTGCCAATTTCAACCAAACTTGCCACAAAGCATCCTTGGGTAAAGGGAATTCATGTTTGTTCAAATGAAGGGCCAAACCCTTTTGAAGGGGAGATAATTGAGAAATAGTGAAAATTTGGTTGTATTTTTAAAAAATCTTCTTCTCAAAAACCATTGGGCCAAAGAAGTTGAAACTTAAAGGAAACCTTCTTTACATAGTGTAGATTCAGATTTTCAAATCATGACCCCTGGGGGTAGGGTGGGGCCACAATGGGCGATTAAAGTTTTACTTAGGAATACATAGGGAAAATCTTGTTTTCAGGAACAAGGAAAGTTATGATTGGTCATATTTGTATGGAAGCATCCTCTGGTGTGTAGATTCAAGTTTATTCAAATCATGACCCCCCAGGAGTATAGAGGGGTCATAAAAGGTGATCTTAGTTAAAGTCAAGATCTAGTAAATGAAAGGTGCCTACAGAGTTCTCAAACTTGAGAAATAAATTCCTTTTATGATGCTTTATAACTTAAGCTTGGTCAAATAAGGTGTTTAGGGACATAATTTGTAGGCAAACAAGAAGAAAAATCATATTTTAAATTGTCATTTTCAATGAAAAATTAAAAAAACCAGTTACGAATATGGGAGTTTTTTCCATATCAGACAAAGGAAATTATCCAGATTGCCTACAGTCTGTCAGAAAATGGTAATTTATATGTTCTTAGCCCCTTCTTTAAAATAATAATAAATTGGATATAGGTATCGAAATTACTTTTCACATGAATTCAGATTGAATTCCATGAAAATGCTTTATTTTCTACAATTTCTATAAGAGACGTAATGTACATGAAAAAGAAAGTTTAAATTGATTTTGACGTCATAATGGACCTAGCACCAAAAAGATAGTCATAAGTTATTTACTATTTCTTGACCTTAAGCAAAGTAATTTAAAGGATATATCAATAAAAATTTTCTTCTTAAGAACAGCATAGCCATTAGTAGTCATACTAATTTTGAAGACTCCTCAGGTGGTGTAGATTCAAGTTTGTTCCAATCCCCCCTGACCTCTTTTATATCTAAGTTTTTTAATACTGAACTAATTTCTGTTTTTTCCTAACCAAAGTACTCAGGTGAGCGATGTGGCCCATGGGCCTCTTGTTTTTTTTATGTTAAAAAAATGCTGATTAGGGATCAAGGGACAGGCCAACATATTAATCAATTTTAGGAAATAAAACTGCACCCCTGCTAATTATGTAAACAATAATGGACTTACTTTTTTTTTTTTTTAAATTTTCAGAGGGAAGGGTTTTCCAAGTTCAACAAGATATATGAGTTTAATTACAACATTTTAAACAAGAACTGTTTAATGATGATGACATCTGTAAGTGGACATCTGTTGGAGCTGGACTTTGTTGGACAATACCGCAAATGGTAATAACAGGATTATCAAATATGAATTAAATACATGTACTACAGTAATATGAGGAATTTCTGCTTGTAAGAATTTATTTAAATTTCTTATTTTGTCAATATTTGCAGAAAAGGTTGGTTTTTACAGAACACACTTGTATATACAAATCTCGATAAGAAGGAGGTAACAATAGTTACCTTCCAATCTTAATTTTATGACAGGAACTTTGATATGGAAACACATATGCTCGTTTTTATATGAAAAAAAATTATTATGAAGAGAGTATACAATTACTTGTGAATACTCTCAAAACATTTGCTGGAGGCTGTCATTAAAAAATTGTTTGATTGATGTACTCTAACTCACATTTTGGGAGGGGGATAGTTGTTTTATTTTATTATTTTCATAATTATCATTAAAATCACAGACTTAGAAATTGATGAACAATGTATACACAGAACTGCTGAACAGATTTAATATTTATTGCTATAAATACTTACAGTCTTAAAAGCGTCTTTGAGAAGTAAAATCCTTAACTTTAAAAATAATACCAAAAATTTGTTTTACCTGTGACCCCCCTCCCCCCAAAAATAATGTTTAAAGTACTGAAAAAATAATCAGGTAGGGGTGTCATCGTGGATTTGACGGGTTGGTCATAGTATGTTACAAATCATTTTTAGCTCATCTCAACGAAGTTGGGGGAGCTAATGTAATACCATCGGCATCAGCGTCCCAGGTTAAAGTTTTTGGAGCAGATTTCTTTTCAAGTACTTCTATGCTCTATATCAATCAGAGATGCATGGAGGATGCTTCTAGTGTGTTTCATTGTAACAGTCAAGGTTTCAGATGCTGCAATTTCAGCTAAAGAATGACCAGGTTAATGTTTCTGGAGCAGGTTAAAGTTTTTGGTGCAGGTTAAAGTTTTTGAAGCAGGTCTCATTTCCAAGTAACTTTAAGCCCTATATTGACCAAACTTGCATGAATGATACATCTGAGGATGCACACTACTGAACTTGCTTCGGATGCTGGATCTGACCTACATTTTCCAGATGAGTGATCAGGTTAAAGTTTTTGGAGCAGATCTCATATCCAAGTAACTATAAGGCCTATCTGAACCAAACTTGCATGGATGATGCATCAAGTTGATGAACACTCTCAAACTTGCTTCAGATGCTGGATTTGACTTACATTTTCTGGATGAGTGACTACTGACTAGTTTAAAGTTTTTTGATAAGTCCATTCCAAGTAACTGCAAGCCCTATCAGACCAAAATTGCATAAATGTTGCATCTAGGGATGCACATTACTAGATTATTAGTTTAGTGTGGGACTTTGCCTTACTTAAAGTCAACCTTTTTTAAGGTGAGCTCTGTAATTTCTGATTACCTATGTTTTTTTGTTGGGTCTGATCATTTCTTACAATAAAAAATAAACTCCGGAACTTCCAAAGAAGAACATAAAGAAATTTCAGTGTTAAGGAATTGATAACAGTTGTAATCAGGAATTTTTTTTGTATGTAATTTTTTTTGTACTTGGTTTAAAATAAAACATAAACAATAATTTCAAGTATTTCAGTAGCAAATGCTCCCATCATTCTAAACTGTGTCACTTTGTTATGATTGAAATGATAAGAGGAACGTAGAACATAATTTGCATAAAAATGGCTCCATTTAAATTTTTTGTTTTAAAAATGGGAAATATCTAGTTGAGAAATTGCATTCAATTTCGTTCAGAATTGTAACCAATATACAATTATCCCTTGTGATACTTGCTTTTGTTTATTTTACACCCCTTATTCCAAATTTCAATGAAAGACAATAAGACATAAAATTGATCAACATTAAAGATAATTTATTGGGAATCCCTGCTGAATTTTTGGAACTTCCCAAGTTCATTGTAGATTTAGGTCTGTTTGTTCATCTGTATATTTCTGTTCATCTGTCTGCCCACACCTTCATCCTGGTGGTATACTTTATGAAGGTTGTGAGATATTTCAGATTTTGATACATGCTTCTTGACAGGTCAAAAGTTCTAAAGAAAAATTTAATAAAACTTATTTGGATCTGAATTTATACTGTTTAAACTATTTAACTTCCTTTGAAAATCAGTTGATCAAAGCGTTTATTCTTCAGTTCAGATTTCTTTACATTTTGATTCCACAGGAACTCCTGCAATCCTTTATCCTTGTTTGACATTCCAGTGGAGAAAAAATGTCCAGAAAAATTTAATGATATCAAGGTAAAAAAATCTGCAAGTACTTTGGAAAAAAAAAGCTTCAAGAAATTTTTTCATAAAAGTAAAGTTATTCCTTGTCATTGCTAGAGAACTCTGGAGAGAGAGGCCGGGAGTAGTCAGTATTTGATTATCTGGACAGATTGTGACAGAGAGGGAGAAAATATAGGGTTTGAGGCCATTCAAGTTTGTAAAGCAGGTAACAGATTAATCAGTCTTGTATGTTCATGTAGCTTTATTTTCAGTGTAGTTCTGTTTTTGCTGTTTTCATGTAAAAAGAAACTGTGATATATCATTATTTTCATGTAAAAATGATAATTGTGTATCATTTTGTCAGTTTGGTGTATTATAAATTTCTTCAATCATGTTTAGAATGTATTGAGATCTGATATTCCTCACAAGTTTCTGATGTTTCAATATTTCAGTGAATCCAAATCTACCTGTTTACAGAGCAAGGTTTTCTGAGATAACACCACAGTAAGTTTAAAATCCAATTACACAACAATAGGTTTACAATCCGATTATTCAACAGTACGTGTACAGTCTAATTACACAACAGAAAGTGCATAATCCAAGTACACAACAGTAAGTGTATAATCCAATTACACCAAAGTAAGTGTATAATACAATTATACAACAGTAAGTGTATAATACAATTATACAACAGTAAGTGTATAATACAATTATACAAAATTTAGTGTATAATCCAATTACACCACAGTAAGTGTATAATACAATTACACCACAGTAAGTGTATAATTTAATTATACAACAGTAAGTGTATAATCTAATTACACCACAGTAAGTATATAATCTAATTACACCACAGTAAGTGTATAATCCAATTACACCACAGTAAGTGTATAATTTAATTACACCACAGTAAGTGTATAATCCAATTACACCACAGTAAGTGTATAATTCAATTACACCACAGAAAGTGTATAATCCAATTAAACAACAATAAGTGTATAATCTAATCACACCACAGTAAGTGTATAATCCAATTACATCACAGTAAGTGTGTAATCCAATTATGCAACAATAAGTGTATAATCCAATCACACCACAGTAAGTGTATAATCCAATTAAACAACAATAAGTGTATAATGCAATTATACAATAGTAAGTGTATAATCCAATTATACAACAGTTAGTGTATAAATCAATCATACCACAGTAAGAGTATAATCCAATTACACTACAGTAAGTGTAAAATCCAAATACACAACAGGAACTTTACAGTCTGACTAAACAATAGTATGTGTACAGTCTAAATTTCCACAGTAAGTGTATAATTCAATATGACTACACAGAAGTAAGTGTACCATAATTTTTTTCCTCAGAACTATTGGGGTCACTCTTTGTAACAATTTGACCTTTCTAAGACTCAAGTTTATGAAAAGGATGAGTTCACTTCTTTAGTAGAACAGATTACTATTGAACTTTCCATTTGTTATCCATTTTAGGGCAGTAGCTAGAGCCTGCAGTAACCTTGTTGCTCCAGACAAAAGAACAAGTGATGCAGTGGATGTCCGACAAGAACTAGATCTACGGATAGGTAGGATGTCATTTAAAATATAGATTAAGGGAGTTATGGAGTCTAACTAGATGTTGTTTTTGACAAACAGGAATCTCTCCCCATATTCATTGGCTGGTGACCTTGACCTTAAGGATATGACCTTGTGATAAGACCTTGACAATCCTTTTGAATTTGTGTTATAGCCTAGACAAAAGTTTTTGACAGACTGATAAATACATGTAGATAAGCTGAGAAATAGACAAACCATAAGATAAACAAATATGTTCTATAAAAACATAATTGTTAGAAGGATAGGCTGATGGAATGTGCAGTAAAACACAATAGAATGAATTGCTGAGGACAGCAAAAATATGTTTGTTATATTCACAATTTAAAATGAGCAATATCAAAAATGATTTTCAACTGGCATCAACAAAAAGGCAGAGAAATGTCATTCTTTACCATCACATTAAGCTTGAAAAGTTCATACTTGTTTGAATGATTACATTTAATACTGGAGTGCAACCATCAGTCATACAAAATTCTTGTATTGTTTTTCCCATTTTGCCCACCACCTTTCTTTAGCTTATACATGTACATGAATATGACATAGAGAATATTGTCCTTGGTTGTTTGAAAACCATCACCTTATTTACATGAGGGTATAAATTGATGACTTTTCAGTGGTATAAAATAACAGTAGTCAGAAATATTGATACCAGATACACTTTATGTAGGTGCTGCCTTCACTAGGTTTCAGACAATGAGGTTACAGAAGATTTTCCCTGAGGCTCTAGCTGAAAAGTTGATCAGTTACGGAAGCTGTCAGTTTCCTACCCTTGGCTTTGTGGTGGAGCGATATAAACAAGTCCAGGCATTTATACCAGAACCTTTCTGGAAAATTAAAGGTGTAATGTGTTTGAATTTAAGATAGAGAAAAAGCATTTTTTTCAATGAATTCAGTATCTGAGAATTTAGTTTTTACATTTGAACTTTGGTATCGTGAACTCCATTATCTTGAATTCCATGGATATGTCCAAGTGATTTGAAAGTCCCACCCACCATTATCTTATTGTATTGTAACCTAAATATCTATAGCCTTCGAATATCTCGGAAGTTATTTCTCCATCCCATTGAGTTCAAAATAACGAGGTTTAATGGCTGTATTTCAATCTGGTAATTACACTTTTTGACCTAACATTTACATGTATAAATGAAAATTGACATGATTTTTAAAAAAATAAAGTAAATGTTCTGATTTCAGTAACACACATCATCGATGATGCCACAAAGTGTGAATTTTCATGGAAAAGGTAATACAGGTTTACAGATAAGGAAAAAATGTGTTAACTGTTTGAATGAAGGAAGTTTTCAGTAGATTGTACAGTAAATCAATTTTGTTCTGCTTGCAGAAATCGTTTATTTGATCACAATGCCTGCCTGGTCCTTTACGAGCAATGTATTGAGGTAAAAAAAAAACAACACAAGATCCATGATTTGAATCTCTTTTCTCATCAGACATGTAAAAATCTTCTCCTCTCTTTTTGTTGAATGAAGAATCCTGAAGCAAAAGTAACTGAGGTGAAATGTAAACCAAAAAGTAAATGGAGACCAGTTCCACTAGATACTGTGGTATGTGAATGTATTGCTTCTCTGTACAGTATTTAAATTTAGGATTGTTCTTGATGGACAAGAGGGTAATCAATTTTATATTTTAATTTTAGTTCATTCCTTATATAGCCGTGGCTGGCATTGAGTTATTTCTTTAAGAATCAATTTTATACATGTACATGAAACAGAATTAGTTGTTGCAGTTTTGTAATGACCACTTTTTTTTTTCTGTAGCAGTCTTGGTGACCAAGTTTTCTAGATACATGTAACTGATAGTTAGCTCATGAATTATTATAGGAAATGGAGAAGTTGGCCTCTAGAAAATTAAGGTTAAGTGCCAAAGAGACCATGAGGATAGCAGAGAACCTCTATACAAAAGGCTTTATTAGCTATCCACGAACAGAAACCAACATGTTCCCCAAAGACCTAGACCTTGCAGCACTAGTACAGGAACAGACCCGAGATCCAAACTGGGGAGGTATAGCTTTATTTGTAGGAAGGAAAAATATGTGTAATGCACATATTAAATGATTAGTATCTAGGGTGGAATACACCTTAAAAATTGATTTTATGATAGAGTTTTTGACAATGGCAAGTAGAATAAATGAATAAAGGTTAGGATGTTGATTCATTTGAACATATGCATAGACTCAGATACATGTATGTAGATGTTTGAAAACCTCTCAGTTGTGAGATTATATTCTAGGATTTGCCAGTGGGATTTTGCAAGATAGACCAAACCCCAGAAATGGAAACAAGACGGACCAGGCTCACCCTCCCATACATCCCATCAAGTATACAGACACTCTACAGGTAAACCTAGAGACTAGGTGTATCCTCATATACTCCCCTATAGTATAACCTAGAGACCAGGTGTTTTCCTCATATACTCCCCTATAGTATAACCTAGAGACCAGGTGTATTCTCATATACTCCCCTATAGTATAACCTAGAGACCAGGTGGATCCTCATTTACCCCACCTCTGTTGATTTTTCGATGAAATCCTGGCTTACGATTGGTTGAAGTCTGTCACGTGAAGGGGGTGTATTACTTATACCTAGTCGCTTGAAAATCAATACATGGTCGATACGGAGTTATCGTTCTTTTGTAACGTTCGAACAACTCGAGTTCACGCGATTTACGGAGTGTCTGTTGACAATGTTACAGTTAACTAATGTGAGTAACGAAGATGGAACCTTTTTCTCCCTTTACTGAAAGTCTTCAAAACTGTCAGTACGTTATTACAGCACGAAACACTCGCAAAACAACATTACGTCACACAACGTGACGTCATAATAGGCATTGTATGAGTGATGAAACATATATATAGTGAGAAAAACAATTTTACAAACCACAGACAATGCATAAATATTTTATCGGTGGGGTAAATTCGTAACATAGTTTTTTAGTGACAGGGTACGGGATGATACCTGGTTAGTAAATTTCATACCTGGCTCGGCTTCGCCTCGCCAGGTATGAAATTTACTAACCAGGTATCATCCCGTACCCTGTCACTAAAAAACTATGTAACTAATAATACTCCCCTATAGTATAACCTAGAGACCAGGTGGATCCTCATATACTCCCCTATAGTATAACCTAGAGACCAGGTGGATCCTCATATACTCCCCTATAGTATAACCTAGAGACCAGGTGGATCCTCATATACTCCCCTATAGTATAACCTATAGACCAGGTGGATCCTCATAAACCCCCCTATAGTATAACCTAGAGACCAGGTATATCTTCATATACTCCCCTATAGTATAACCTAGAGACCAGGTGTATCCTCATAAACCCCCCTGTAGTATAACCTAGAGACCAGGTGTATCCTCATAAACACCCCTATAGTATAACCTAGAGACCAGGTGTATCCTCATAAACCCCCCCTGTAGTATAACTTAGAGACCAGGTGTATCCTCATAAACACCCCTATAGTAAACCTAGAGACCAGGTGTATCCTCATAAACTCCCCTGTAGTATAACCTAGAGACCAGGTGTATCCTCATAAACCCCCCTATAGTATAACCTAGAGACCAGGTGTATCCTCATAAACCCCCCTATAGTATAACCTAGAGACCAGGTGTATCCTCATATTGGATCAGGGAAAAAAAGTACCAATATTGCAGTTCTATCAGAGCTGGGTAGACAACCAATTTTTTATTCTATTATTATAGCAATTATCTCTTACTGGCATAGACTTGAGAACATGCCGGAGAATTCTTTGTTATACAATGCTTACAAAGAAAGTATGATCTTGGACAGTTGTAATATAAATAGTTGGTTTTCAAATGTAACATATCTATGTAAGAAAATGGGCATACTTTGGTCAAAATGTAAATCAATGAAACTAATAACTTTAAAGAAACAACTGAAAAAAATTATTAGAAAGGATTTCCTTCAATACTGGTTTATAAAAAGAGAAGAGGGCTGTCTGTCGGGTAAACTTACAACATATTTCTTTGTAAAAAGAAGTTTTGAAATTGAAAAGTATTTATTTTTAAAAAATTTTGAACAAAGAAAAATTATATGTAAATTTAGAATAAGTGCACATAATCTCAGAATTGAAAGTGGAAGATATGAAAAAAATGTAAACACAAAAGGACAGCAAACCACCCTTGCAAGAAATGAAAGGATTTGTAGAATGTGCGACATGAATTGTGTGGAAGATGAGATTCACTCACTGATTGAATGTCCATTATATAAACATGATAGACATGAATTTTTTGAAAATATTGCTAAAAATAATAAAAATTTTTATTGTTTAACAAATAAAGAAAAATTTTTGTGGATTATGTCTAATGATAATGATATATTGCTTATCAAGTTGGGTAATTTTCTAATCAATATTTTTAAAATAAGAAATAGTGAATTATATAATGTTAAAAAGAACCAAATAAATGCAAAAGAGTAATAATATTAAATTATTAATACTCTAGTACAAATGTACATGTTACAAATCTTTGTACGTTTGCTAATTATATATATGTATATATATATATATTTTTTAAAGCATTTATTATTGGTAATCCCCATCTGCTATAATCATCATCATCTTCTTTAGTTAGTTTCTTTTCTTTTCTCTTAATATCGACATGTTGTTACTATCAATTTTGAATTTCTTCTTGTGTATATAATTCTTTACTTGTATGCCCTGAGGGGCCCCAAATTGGGATCAATAAATCTTATACTCCCCTATAGTATAACCTAGAGACCAGGTGTATCCTCATATACTCCCCTATAGTATAACCTAGAGACCAGGTGTATCCTCATAAACCCTTCTATAGTATAACCTAGAGACCAGGTGTATCCTCATAAACCCTTCTATAGTATAACCTAGAGACCAGGTGTATCCTCATATACTCCCCATAAAGTATGTAAATAGGATAATGATGACCTACAGACTTACTCTACATACACCCCATCAATATGCAGAAACTTTACAGTTGATTACCTACTGATCAAAATCACTCCCCAATATACCCTTTCAAGTTGACAGACAGGCTAACAGTAAAACATAAAATCATCTCACCCCCCTGTACTTCCTGTCAATTACAGTCAATACTGGCTAATATCAATATAAGCTGCTGATCACCATCACCCAATTAAAAGAACTCTTGTAGGTTACAAGCCTTTGACAGCTGATCATTGTTCTTTTCAATGCTACAAGCAAATACACAGCTAGTTGACCAAGACGTAGATTGGGCACACAGTAAGGGGCCTCATAAATTACTATAATTTTTTTAGAAAGAGGGGTTGAGCTTAGCTTCTTAAATTTTTATTTAGTTGCTTTGATATATTTATGAATACTGTGAAATCACATATTTTCGTGGGGTCAAATTTTCGAGTTTGAAAAAAAAATTTGGTTTGGGGGGATTTGATTGTGTGGTTACTGAAGTGTTGAGTAGTTTTGTATTTGAAATTTTACATTTTGTGGGGGACATGAGTTCGTGGGTCTCTTCACACCTAGAAATCCGTGAAAATTGAACCCCAATGAAAATAAGTGTTTTTACATTATGAATAAAATGTCTTATTGGTACATACATGTATATGTACACATACATTGTATGTATGTTTTAACAGTAATGAACAATATTTCAGGGCAATGATGCCAGATTGTACGAGTTTATTGTCCGCCATTTCTTAGCCACCTGCTCCAAAGATGCCCAGGGACAGGAGACTACTGTTTCCATTGATATCGCAGAGGAGAAGGTAATGCAGTATTGTGCTACTTAAAGTGTCGGTGTTCTTTGTGAGTCTAGAATAAAATGAATAATTGTGTTGTTTTTCTAAACTGGTATGGACACATGTAATGCAATTTCTATACATACACGTTTACACTGCATACTGGTAAAACATATTTGAAATAACGGTTAAATATATTGTATTTGTTTAGCTGAGAAGTAGGTTTTGATATGGAAGACTTTTACACATCAGAGATTTATTCTCAGTTATTTTTCAGTTTTCAGCCCAGGGTTTGATGATAACGGCCAGGAATTATCTGGATGTTTATCCTTATGACAAATGGAATGCCAAGGTAAAAAACAACCCCATTGGTACAGTATACATCTCTTCTTATACTTTGAAATGTAGTTAAACTTACCTATTCAATTTGTGTTTTTTGTGCCCTACCATAAATGAATGGAGCCTTGAGCATTTGCTTTGCTAGTTCCTCCATCTTTTTAAGGTCAGCAGATTCATTTTCACTTGGGTGACTTATTGCTATCTGTTCCTTTCTGTATATCTACTTGTCAGTAAAATATTTAACATTTTCAGCTTTTTTTATGAAATGGCTGGGTCAGTTTCAACCAAAATTTTGTGTATAACATGCATCTTTGGATAAAGGGGAACAAAAATTTTGAAATTCATGTTGGGTGGGGCTAAGCTGATCATATGTATTTAAAATGCATTTTATTTTAAAAACTATTCTTTACTTTTGAGCACTTAGGAGACAAGCATTTTGCAATGTGATAATGAACATACATGTAGAATACTGTAGAAGTACTTATTTCCATGTGGCGTTAATTTACACTATGTAAGCTGTCACAATTTTTCTGTTGAAATTTGTCCCAGCATACTTGAAATACATTTAAGGCATATACATGTATATAGAGGCAATCTAAGAAATCCATGAAATTTTTTTACTCACAGTTTGAACAGAAATTGTGATTTCATGGAATTTTGATGCTGTGGAAAAAAGTGTTTACAGTAATTACTGTATACAGGCTTATTTTTGCCCTTTCATACTTGCAAACAATTTTCCCCATTTAAAATTTGTCAAAACATAATTATGCTATCTTCTTTGAATTCGGCCCATTTTAAATTTGCCTGCTTGCAATGAGGGTGAAAGGGGGAAAATAACATGGGGGCAAAAAATTCTCTGTATACAGTACACCTTTTGAGGACTGACTCATAGTATGAAAAACTCAAGATAGGTGAAAACCCATGAGTTTTTCCTTAATTTTGTCTGATCAGCTTGTGTACAAATTCCATGTACATTTTATACATTATTTGCCAGATTTCTTTCATATTTATTTGGACATTATTGGGATATTATTTATATGGAATGAAATTGAAGCTGAAAATGAGAATTTTCCTACCAAACATCTGGATTTAGAGGCAAAAGAATAATCTTGTGAATAAGTTCAGACTTTGTCAGCTGAACAGATGTTCTGGATTTTGTGTTAATTTTCATGTACATGTATTTGAAATTGTCTTTCTGTAAATTTCAGACAATACCAGTGTACCAGGAGGGTGAAGTTTTCGACCCTAGTGCTATTGATGTAAGTCTGAACCTGATATTGTAGTTGTTTTATACCCCTTTCAAACAAAGTTCTGAGGAGGGATGGGGGGGGGGGGTTATGTATGAATTATCAACTCTGTCTGTCCATATGTCTCTGTCCCAATATACATGTATGTAGTGTTAAATCCAGACCCTAAAAAGGGCATGGTAATCCAATTATCAAAAGGGCACTTTATGCCGCGACAAGTTTTCATGAGGGCACTTTTTTAACGTTTTTGAAATTATTAATATTTTCTTTATCATGTTTATGTACTTAAATTATTATTTAATACTGAAATCTTTAGTTATACAAGTATCTAAAGGAAAAATTTATAAATCTGTCAGCTTAATTCATTTAATACACACTGAGAGGGCAATTATTGCCAAATTTAAATTCAAATTTTTTAATCAGGAAATTAGTATGGTTATCAAGGTTATGCTTAAAAAGTAATAGGTGTGAATCTTTTTGTCACTTGCTCAAAAATCATTTTAGTTTGGGGTATGAATTTTTTTTCCCTTACTTTAATATTGTTATTTATGTATGAGGTAAATAACAGAACAAAATTGCAAGGGGGGGGGGGGCTACTTGGATAATAAATGTAGAGGGCATTCTCTTTATTTTTAAAATAATCTACCAACAAAATCAACTGAAAACTGATCATACCAAAACATTAAACTTGAAATAATATAAAATTTGGTTAAAACTTTTTTTTCTGGCCTAGAAACATTGAGCCTCTGGGTGTCAACTCAAAAAGTTAGAACACAGAATCATTGAACATGTTGAAAGAAACTAACTTCATACTTTGTTGTTTCCTAACCCATTTTACACATATAATATTCAGTTTTTTTTGGTACTGTACATTGTAAGTTGTCTTAATTCATCAGCAGTTTTATTTTTCACATTTCTTCATCAACTATGTTTTTTCTACTTTCAATTTAAAAAAAAACGATCCTGATTTAAAATGTGTAACATTTTAATTTACAAATTAATCTATCTGTGACATTGGGCTAATTCTTGCATAATCAATGCAATCAAATGATATTTTCTCGTGTTATCTCTTATACCCTGACAGCCTGAGGCATGTTACCTGGCCAGGTGGCTGTGTGCGTTCAAGCGAGAAGTGATTTCCTGTCCTGAATTCACACCTTTGCGTGCATTAAATAAACAAAGGGGCTAATCAGCATGCACTGAATAAACAAAGCCGCTAGTCCATCTTGCCTCTGCTAGGCATATTTATTTATTTTTGCAAGGAAAAAAGGGCATGGCGTTGGAAAAAAGGGCATGGCGCCAAGGGAGAAGGGCATGGCGCCGCGCCATGCTAGTTTGCTTTAGATTTAACACTAATGTATGTCAGGATCATTTTTAAACAGAAAAAAAAAATTAGAAGCTCATGTGACGGAAAGGTGGAAAATGTTTATGAAATGAGATTGTTCAGGTCTCAAAACCAAGATCTTTTTAATCAAGGTCAAGGTCACAGGAATTGAAAGTGTGTAAAATGGGCCATAACTTAATGATGACAAGATAGTAGAATGTCAGTGCCTTGACCCTTAAAATTCATTTGGACAAGATTAAGGAATCAAAGGTGTAAAATTCTTGCCTGGGGTGTAAATTTGAAGAGTGCACATTGAAAAACCTCATACATATCACAGATACATGTATTGCTTTCTGACCAGAGAATGTGTCATATCCTGAAACAATACGACATGATTAACATTGATGGTCCCTTGCTGTGGCAGTAGTATTCTAAATTTCTTCTAAATTTCTTGAAAATTGTACAGTTTTTTGTGTACAGTCAGTTTGAGTTTTCCTCCCTAGCAGCTTTGAGTGAGGCCTGCCAGGATCTTAGTTACAATAGGACAGCTCTAGTTTTGCTTCTTGTGAAGCATGGTCAATTTTGCAAAAAGTCTTTGTACTGAGGATGAGAAATATTTAATTTTCATTGACAGATGTTATTCAGTGAGACCTCGCCACCTCCACTGCTGACAGAAGCAGATCTCATTGCATTAATGGAAAAACACGGAATAGGTTCGTATTTACACTGAATAATTCATATTCTCTTTAGAAAAATACTATATCTACAGATTTTAGCTCACCTGAGCCAAAGGCTCAAGTAAGATTTTCTGACCAAAATGTGTGTGTTGTTTTCATCGTTGTCATTGGTGTCAGCATTGTTGTCATCGTAAATCTTTTACATTTTCCACTTCTAAAGAACCACTGGGTCAATTTCAACCAAACTCTCCACAAAGCAAGCTCTCTTTCAAGGAGAGATAATTAAGAATTAGTGAAAATTTAATGTCATCTTTTAAAAACATTCTTCTCAAGAACCCCTGCACCAGAAAAGATGAAACATATATGAAAGCTTCCTTACAAAGTGTTGATTTAAGATTGTTCAAATCATGACCCCATAGATTGGGTAGGGCAACAGCAGGCAATCAAAGTTTAAAATTGGAATATATAGGAATAAGTCTTTGAAAATCTTCTTAAGAACAGTAAAACCCTGATGAGTCATATTTATATGGAAGCATCCTCACATACTGTAGATTCAAATTTATTCAAATCATAAATCACGAGGGTAGTGTGGGGCCACAGTAGGCTGTGAAAGTTTTACAAAGGAGTATATAGGAAATAATCTTTATAAATCTTTTTCTCAAAAACACTTAAGTCCTGATAAGTCATATTTTAGAATATGAAAGCATCTTAAGATAATGTAGATTCATTTATTTTCAAACCATGATTCCTGGGGGTAGGGAGGGGCCAAAATAAGAGATCAAAGTTTTATGTACGTGTATGAATATATATGAAAATATCTTAGTTTCTCAAACAGCAAAGCTAATGATTAGTCATATTTATTTGAAGGCATCTTCAAGTAGTGTAGATTCAATTTTGTTTAAATCATGACCCATATGGCTAAGGTTGGGCAACAATGGGCAATCAAAATTTCAGGAATATGTAGGAATTGATCATAAAAAAATCTGAAGAAGAACAGCAAAGCCATGATTAATCATATTGATAAGGAAGCATCCTCAGGTAGTGTAGATTAAAGTTTGTTCAAATCATGATCCCCAGGGGTAGAGTGGGGCTACAACAGGAAATCAAAATTTACTAGGAGTCTGTGGATGAAAAACAGCAGGACCATAGTGACTCGGGTGAATGTTGTTGCCCAGGGGCTGACAGATAGATTTTTCAAGCACTTGCCCACGGGCAAGTGCATGGTCATAATTCACTTGCCCTACTTCAATTTTTACTTGCCCCACCATAAACTATAAATTAAAGATAATTCGTATGACAAAATAGTTTCAATTTCAATCGAAAACAACGAAACATTTTCTTTCATTCTTTCATAGACGACTCTCGCATTTACAAAAGTTATTTCCCTTTGCGGGGTCAATCTGGGGTCAACTGGCGTAAGACACTGTTTTCCCTTTATAACATTACCAACTTAATGGGGCAATGTTTTATAAATGAAATCTGCTTGAATATGTTCATTATGTTTTTTATGTTGCCCCATACTATGGCTATACAGGAACGAATCAAAATTGTCAGATAGCGTTTGAAGGTTGAAAATATTTACAGGTAAGTTACAAAAGACAAAGTGAGAAAAATGAGCTTTACGCGTCGCCGTCAACGGGAGATAACTCTTAAAAATGTGGAATTCATCTATTGTTGTCTACTATCCAGCATTTCATATCGTAATGGATAAATTGTCAACAAATCAGAAAATTTTGCAACCTTGATTGTGTTGTTCTAAATATTGATGACAGTTGAAAACTACCGCCAAAAAGTACGAATTTAAGTACCATAAATTCGTATCGCTATTGTAATTCAGCTCACACATAATTTTTGCCATTTGGTAGGAATAATTGTTTCCGTTGTTTTTCTTTCTCATACTCAGTATGCTTAGGAGATTTTGTGGTTCTTTCGCTAACGTTGCTACTGACCCGTGTTAACAATGTACTTTTCATCAGCTGATGATCGTTTTTCTGCCTCATATTTGTTAAGACTTTCTCCATTTCTCCTATGCCAATTTGTCACTGTCAGTTCACTTAAACTTTCAGTAAGACTTGAATTAGTTGAATAGTCACTTACGAAGTGTGACGAGCAAAGGAAGATAACTCTTACGACAAAACAGTTTTGATTTCGTGTACAACTACGACATTTTTAAAAATATTTATTGATTGATTTTTGTAAGTTACTTGCCCATGGGCAAGTGTCTATTGCCCGCCTCTAAAATTCATTAGCCCCGGGCGTCAGGCAACGGGATTTGTCAGCCCCTGTTGCCCATGGGCCTTTTTATAATAATGAATGTGAAAAAAGACTTCTATATGTATTTTTTGCTGCAAAGATTTTTTTCTTGTACTGAATTATTAGGAACTGATGCAACTCACGCTGAGCACATAGAGACAATCAAAACCAGAATGTACGTGGGATTGAACCAAGACAGTCGCTTTGTTCCTGGCCAGCTTGGGATGGGTTTAGTAGAGGGTAAGGTTATAAAAACATTCCGCCATTTATTAATACAATACTTGTGGAAGTCATACTATGTTGTAAGAAAAGCCAAACATCTTACATGAGGAAATGACCATGTAAAAAATGCCAACCATTTTCCTTATAAAGCAACCTGGTTGTATTGCAGGCTATGATGCCATGGGGTATGAAATGTCCAAACCTCATCTACGTTCTGAACTAGAGGCAGACCTTAAAAGGTAGTAGAAACAATAAAGTAAGGTAACTGCTGGGTTCATATCTAAGTGTGAAATGCATTATGTTTATTTAAATGATAATGGTTTTTCAGCTTTTTCTGGGAGTTTTAGCATGTTTTCATATACATTTACATATCGAAAATACATTTATTATGCCCCCTTTCAGGGTGAGGGCATATTGCTTTGCTAGTGTCTGTCGGTCTGTCGGTCTGTCTGTCGTTCCACCAACAGTTTCCATTCATTTTCTTCGCAGAGATTACACATACTGATATGAAATTTGATATACAGATTTATTATAAGAATATCTAAGTCAAGATCTGTTTTGGGTACAATCAAGCAATTTTTGACAGAGTTATGCCCTTTGGACTTGGAAAAATTCCAGTAATTTGCAGTTTCCGTTCATTTTCCTTGCAGAGGTTACACATACTGAAATGAAATTTGGTACACAGGTTAATCATAAAAATATTTAGGTCAGGTTTTTTTGGGTACGATCGAGCAATTTTTGACAGGGTTATGCCCCTTGCACTTTCAAAAATTCCAATTATTGGGGGGGGGGGGGGGGGGCATAAGTGTTTCACAGACATCTCTTGTTATACTAGAGTGAATAAAAAAAAAAAGGAGAATGTAAAAGTATGTGCTTATTTTAGGGATGGCAATCGAATACAGAATTGCTAATTGGTTAACCGCAAGACGTTCCGACCGATTAACCGGTTAACCGTATCAAAATACGCATTTTCTTGATGTACATACTTTTTTTCCTAAGTAGCTCTTTTCATATATACAAGAAGACTGATAGAGTCTAGATGTTAAATCATTTTATTTGTCTTGATTCTTGATTTTAAAAAAACACATGCTTCTATATTTTGTTTTAGTTTCAATGTAGACTGGAAAAAATTAAGAAAACACTAATCATGACTGAAAAATCATTGATATTTTTCCAAAGCAGATTTCACATACGTTCATTCAGCATTGTCACCATAATTAAAATTAAATCTGAAATACATCACTTAATTTACAAAGTTTGTGTAGTATATTTATTCGAGAGATAACTGCAATAAACAAACATACTAATTCGTAGTTCTCAACGGTGATTTAATTATCATTAAAGAAATAAAAGGACGGTCAGGGTAACGACATGGTGTTTTAACAGTAATTAACACTTCAAACACAAAATGACCAATTACCCTACACTCTCAATCCGGTGAACCATAATTACAGCCAGCCAAGTCAGCTTGGATATGTGAAAACGCTGAATTATCAACGTTTATGCAAAGATCTCTTTTTTTTAAACATGAATTTTAACAAAATTAGGGTAAAACTTACATATTTTTTTTATTTTTTCTGACTAACCGATTACAGATTTTCTAACCGATTCCCATTGTTCCGACCGAGTAATCGGTTAACTGGTTACAAATTGCCATCCTTAGCTTATTTACATCTCCTCTTATATTAAAATGCTGATAGATAATTTGCATTTTTTTTCAGAATTTGTGAGGGAAAGAAGGACAAAAATGGTAAATACATGTGTGTTAGATTTGATATTTCAAAAACAATTGAAATCACCCTTCATAGATTTGTTAATCTTATTAAAGAATACTGTGGAATCATTTTAATTCATGAGGGTCAATGATCGTAGGCAATCAAAGTTGCTGGTTTCTGGGGACGCTATTTTGATAGTAACTTGTATTTACAGAAAATACGTTGAAACAATTTGTTGAAAAATTACAGTTGATGAGGATATACAGTGCTACCTCGGTATAATACCAACTTTTGTCCAAGACAGATTTTGGCATTAAAGCGAGGGTGGCAATATAACGAATTCTGCCATAAATTACAATTCAGTGGGTAATCAAAACAAAATGAATAGATTACGTAATTTATTTCAGTCACAAGCTATTTATGTCACATGTGTATAAGGGCAGCTTTCATTTCTTTTTGGAAAAAAAAAAATCATTATTATTTTTAGCTCACCTGAGCTGAAAGCTCAAGTGAGCTTTTCTGATCACCCTGTCCATCCATCTGTCCGTCCATCTGTAAACTTTTCACATTTTCAACTTCTTCTCAAGAACCACTGGGCCAATTTAAACCAAACTTAGTACAAAACATCCTTGGGTGAAGGGGAGTTTAAATTGTTAAAATGAAGGGCCAAGCCCCCTTCAAAGGGGAGATAATCAAGAAAAGACAAAAATTGGGTGGTGTCATTGAAAAATCTTCTTCTCAAGAACCACTGGGCCAGAAAAGCTGAAACTTGTGTGGAAGCATCCTGGTGTAGTGTAGATTCTAAATTGTTCAAATCTTGTCCCCCGGAGGTAGGGCGGGGCCACAATAGGGAATCCAAGTTTTACATTGAAATATATAGTAAAAATCTTTAAAAATCTTCTTCTCAAGAACCACTGGGCCAGAAAAGCTGAAACTTATGTGGAAGCATCCTGGGGTAATGTAGATTCTAAATTGTTCAAATTATGACCCCCGGGGGTAGGGCAGGGCCACAATAGGGAATCTAAGATTTACATTGAAATATATAGGAAAAATCTTCTTCTCAAGAACCGCTGGGTCAGAAAAGCTGAAACATGTGGAAGCTTCCTGGGGGTAGTGTAGATCCTAAATTGTTCATATCAAGGGGGGGGGGGGCACAAAAGGTATAACAACGTAGGAAATCAGGTGAAGAACAGCAGGGCCAAAGTTTCTCAGGTGAGCATTGTGGCCCATGGGCCTCTTGTTTTTGTTTACCATATTTTTACTGAAAAGAAATAAAATATCAGAATATTGAACACATCAATTTCCTTTCGTCATACTTCAAGAATTTAATAAGCTGATGACAACAATATCAGTGGTCGTTATAGCCTCTAAGTATAAAAAAGTTTTTGAGAATTATCATTAATTTTATCTGAATCAAAGTAGATTATTTCACCGTCTCAAAAATTTCTGAATCAGTTAAAAAGTTTGGTTGGTAAAGCGTCGTGACTGACGAGTGGTAAGTCACATGTCAGAATACATCAACCCGTTATATACCGTATTTGGCCGAATATAATACGCATTGGTGTAAAATACGCACCCCCCTTTTTGAGCCTGAAACTGGGGAAAAAAACGCTGTTCGGTTGTATTATACGCAGCAGAAGATTTTACCAAGCAGTGTTCTGAACTTTTGAAAATCGCGGTAATTTGCTATGAAAATCGGCGCAGAGATAAAGTGCCGAAAATTTACAGAACACGATATTTTATTCAAATGCGTTTTTATTTCTTAATTTGACTTTTACATATCGCGACAATCTGGAGGAAATTATCTAAAAAAAAATTAACAGAGTTCATTATTATTTTTTTTAGCATACGGTGATATTGAAATTATACATCGCCGTATTCTAACTATTCTTTGTGGAAATGATTTTATTTCAACAAAGCACGAGATATTGTTGCAAGTTTAACAGTTGTCATGTTTATTTTTAGTTTAAGGTAATCATGTTGAAAATTATGTAAATTTAACAGGGCAAGAATATTGCAACATCAAAGTATTCATAGACTACGAATTTCCTCTTTTGAACTTGAAATTAATTAATTAAATAAATAGCTGATGTCTTCATACATCGAGGTAATCTTCGTGGATATCTATCTTATTTTCTACAGAGCACGAGTAAATGATAACACTTAAGTTTCAACATACTTCATATTACCTTATCTAATTCTCAATCATTTAAACACGAGGCCGATATAAGATAAAGTAAAATTACATTTAACAAGCGTTTAACTGTTTAATGTGTCGTAATCAACACACGCTTATACATACGAAAGATCATAAACCAACCCCCAATTTTAACAAAGATTTTTAACAAAGAAAATAATCAAAGCCATTAATAAGGGCAGTAAATAATCAGTGCTCTAACTGTAAAAACAATGCTTTGGAGTCGGTAAACAATTTAATTGCCTGGAGGGGTGTTGAGAGATAATTATCAAGTGACAAGCGCATGTGTTCACAACATTGGCTTCCATTCATTGGGATGTATAGAGGGGTGTTTATGTTGAAATGAATTTTCACTGAGTTTTTTAAAACCTAAAATAAATTTTATTTTATTGTATTTCATTAAAAAAAATGACTTATTACTTTTTTGACCGAGTGTCTGACTGATTAGGTACATATGTACTATGATTACGGAAGCACGTGGCAAAGGAATGTGTGAACATCTATAAATAACATCGTTAATGGCGGCCTACACGGAGACAATGAACATGTAGCTCAAATTAATTCTAACTTGCTTTTTAATTTAATTTAACTATCAAAAGGTTATAAATATCACATTTTTAACAAGCCTACGTTCCGACAATAACTTTCCGAAGTTTTAAATACAGCGATAAACAACAAGAAATTGCATAAGTCTCTAGGTAATATTATGGTATGTGCGTATGATAACCGTGTTTCACCTGAAAGAAAAACCTAACAAAATCCCATTGTGGTGTAAAATACGCACCCTTTTCTCACAGAAAATTATTTTAGGAAAAAAGTGCGTATTATATTCAGTCAAATATATTAAACATGTATTCTCATGTTTGCTAGTACCTGTGTACCTTCCGATTCTCTTTTGATATTGACCAATCAAACCAATGTATGCCCGACAATTAAGGAAAACTTCAGGGCTAACGGAATCCCTAATCTTTTCACGTGCGGAATTATAGTTGTCTAAAAATAGATATGGGGTTTCCTTTTTGATCGATAGAATAGCTTCTTAATCTTAGGGGACACAAATGAATTTTCCCATTTATTATGGTTTTGTGCATTATCCATGATAAGAAATGATCTGCAATTTACAATCAAATAGATCGAATGTTGATCAATCTTTTTTTTTCGTAATCTAAATTTGTACGCTTTATCTCGCCTGAAGTTTCCATTATTGTGATGAAATAATTTCTTCTATCTTATGAACACACGCCAAAGACATTGCTAATTTTGAGTTTTATGCAATGATTATCTTTAATTTAGCTGAGTTCCTTATCCAGCCAGTCACGCTTCACCTCAATCACTGTCAAAGCACAGGTGTGATGTCCAAATTACCGACACGCACTAGAAAATTGGCATTGTTACCGAGGGTTTTCCTTACGTAGTTTGACTTTTGTATCCCAAAACCTGTGGCAGATGGCAATAAGTGGGGATGGCAATATAACGGGTGTATTAACAAGGGGGGAAATCCGTTTTTCAAGAATTCCTGGCATTAAGCGAGGGTGGCAATATAACGGAGGGCAATATACCAAGGTAGCACTGTAAATTCATGGAGTGACCCATGAAATTCATGAGCATTGATCCCCCACGAACAGTAATGATTCCACAGTAATACATGTATTGTGTAGCTGTTCTGTTTTATTATTGACCAGTGTTGTTGAATCCTGCATTCTGTAGTTGTTCTGTTTTATTATTGACCAGTGGTGTTGAGCCAGCAGGTGTCCAAGTATAAGGAGGTGTTTAAGGTGGCCTGTGAGCAGGCTCTGAAGATTGACCAGGCTCTGGCTCAGTACCTGGGGGAGGCCCGGGACCTCCCTGTGGAGGAAGGTCAGTAATACACAGAGATTCTAAAATGGTTCCAAAGAGCTTGTTCACAAGATATTATCAAACATTTTTTAAAAATAGCCCCAAATAAAAAGCTTGAGATTATGATACATCTTGTTTGTCAATTTTAGCACTTGACATATTTGCATCAGTCCCTGTTAAAAAATGTCCCAGCTGTGGAATGGATATGACGTTAAAGACCAGAAAAACTGGAGGGTAATTTACTCATATTCAGTTCAGAGAAAATCAGTTATTCTGTATTCATTGGTCTTACAGTTTATTCACAAAGACAAGTATGTACTGTAACAATGATTTTCCCATTACAGATTTTACATTGGCTGTATGGGATTTCCATCATGTCGCTCAGCCATTTGGTTACCTAACTTTGTTCTAGATGCCAGTGTTAGTGATGTGAAATGTGAAAATGTGAGTCCATGTTTTCTGTAAACATTTCTCTTGTTATTAACTTTTAAGCACACTGTGTTACATTGTTTTCATTTTTTTACAGTGCTCTCCCTTTTATCCATGTCTATTCAATAAATTTCAGTGTCAAGCCCAGCTGATGAACTTCAAATTCAAGATGGGTTCTGTGCCTCCAATGCTACCACTACAGTGAGTTTATCACAAGTATTTTATTAAATGATCAACTTTATTGCATTAACTAATTAAAAGAGTTTTAAATTGTAAATGTAGTAAAGTACTTATATCCATGTATTAAGAATGTAGCCCAACTGTATATCAGGAACTATTTGGTGCAATCATGAGATAACACTCAGTATTTCTAAGTATTACATGTAGGTATCTACATGTTTATCATATAATATATAAATTAAATTTATGATTTAACAAATAAACTCAGGATAAGACTAAATGTGCCAAAATATGTAGAAAATACAAGTATATTTTGTTTAATACAGAGATACCTTTATAATCCCAAGAAAAAAATCAAAAAGGGAAGCATCTGAATAAATGAAGCTTTGTTTTTAATATCAGTAGATTGATTTCGTAAAGCAAGAATCTTTAAAATGTTATATATTGAAGTGTAAAAAAAATTCTTGTATAAAATATACTAAAAAAATAAAGTAAACACAAAGACTACAACATATCAGGGAAACTGGCAATAGGTTCAGCTCACCTTCTGTTTGATGTGATGAAGGACCAAGATTGATTTGCCACTGCTCTCTGGCTAACTGCAGATCTGTAGGTCGCTGGTCTGATAAAATTGGGATAGATGACCAGAGAGCTACAGAGCCACCTGTTGGAAAAAGTATATATTTATTGTGCACAAAAATGTGTTGTTTCTCGATTTATTTCTCCATATTTTAAGCTGCCATCTCAAAATATTACTAACCCTGTGTTCCTAACATTCTTTTACTATATTCACAACAAAACATCCACCATAACTGTTGTAAATGGCCCTCCTGGGCCTGAAATTAAGACCATAAAAAATTTCGCCTATTTATACTGCCATTTTTGGCGTTAAGATAATTTAGTCCAACACATTTTGTGCTGATGTCAAGTACATAAGTAGTTGAAAGAGGTCTGAGGAATTGTTTGAAATCAAGCTTTTGTGCAGTTGAGGTAAGGATTTGAAGAAATAAATCCAGAACCAAGCGCAGCTTCTTGTGCGCAATAAATGTACAATTTTTTTTATTGGTGGCACTGTAGCTCTCCAGTCTGTCAATATTTTTTGTAAAGGAGAGGTACAGTTCTGCAGCTACTCCCTAGCAGAACACAGATTTCCAGATAGTTGAGTCAAAATTACAAATTAATATTTGGTTCTTAAAAGCTATCAGGTGAAATGTATTGATCATTGACTTCCAGATTATCCTCGCACAAATTTGCTGAGGTATATCAGATATTGTAGGGAATTTATTTTTGCATGTTTTATGTTTTTCAGATACACTGGATGTGTTGCTGGTTGTGACAACTTACTCTCAGAATCTCTACAAATCAACAATATAAGTAAGTTACTCAGAATCTCTACAAATTCACAATATGAAAAAGTTTCTCAGAATCTCTACAAATTAACAATAAAAGTAACTTACTCAGAATCTCTACAAATTAACAATATAAGTAAGTTACTCAGAATCTCTACAAATTCACAATATAAGTAATTCAGAATCTCTACAAATTAACAATATAATTTACTCAGAATCTCTACAAATTCACAATATAAGTAATTCAGAATCTGTACAAATTAACAATATAAGTAATTCAGAATCTCTACGTATTCACAATATAAGTTACTCAGAATCTCTACAAGTTTACAGTTTATGCACTCCGAGCATCCATCATTCACTGCAATATTTGAATGGATAATAGTTCTTATGAATAGGACTGATGATAGAATCTGTGTTGTTCTAGGCAGATTAGTAAAGAAGAGGAATGATGTCAATGAGTTTTGTATCCATAATGATAAAGTATTGTAAATAAATTTAAAAAACTAAATAAATTTGTCATTGACCTGATTTATCTGACGACAATACAGACAACTTCAGTAATGTTATTTAATAGACTATTTGTATGAATAAGAATGTAAAATATTGTTTGATTTATCCTTGACTTTCTACTCACTTATTGCTGTATGTGAAATCTTTGATTTGATTCCCTTTGATTCATATTTTTAGTTTAGTGCCTCAATATACAATGTCTTTAATATCTAATATGACAAATACAGTATACATGTACATGTACCGGGGGGTATTTTACATTTTTTCCTGGGTTCATTTAAGCTTTTTATCGACAGAAATAAAATTATGCATAAAAAATATTTTGACAGGTGAAACTAGAGGAGGAAATAGTTCATCAGGAGAGGGTGGAGGGGGAGGGTAAGTGTTGTGTAGAACAACAAGTTAATTCTTATAGACGCTATTGATAAAACACATCTGTAAGATTCCACAAACTCTGTCACGTTTATCACTGTAGATTGGAATTTGAGAGAAACTCCAATGTCAATTGCAATTGTGGAAAACCTGCTAAAACGTATGTGTGACTTTTTTTCTTCTTTATGAATTCTTCAGTTGTTCTCTGCAAAATTTTCCACGTAGAATTTTGTTTTGGTGTTTATACATGTAGGTTAACGGTAAATAAAGATGGCCCTAATAAAGGTCGTACATTTTATGCCTGTGCCAATCCCAGAGATCAAAGCTGTAACTTTTTCCAGTGGGGAGATGAAATCTCAGAGGGTAGCAATAACAGTAAAGGTGAATCATATTTTTGTAACTTAGTGTCAAATTTTGTTTCTTAACAACAATTGCAGCATTAATCATCCTCAAAATATTATATTTTTTTTGTATTAGAATTTAAGATATTTCTTTACATTAAAAAACAAAAATCTAATATTTTGACAAAGATAAACTACTATTTTAATGTGTTGGACAACTTTTATTCAATTTCTATTACATTTCCTATCATTAATAGCATAATGATTCAGATTTGTTTAGTTAGAACAACAAAATAAAAACTCATTCAATTATTCTCTTACATTTAGCTCCACCCTTCAGGTCAGACACTCAGAGCTCTCAGCGAGTTCCCTTGGTGACAGTTCAGCCATTCAATAGACAGACAAATGATGAAGATGACGGACAGGACATTGTATGTAACTGTGGGACTAGTGCAATCCTCTTAACTGTCAGAAAGGAGGGACCCAATCAAGGTAAGTATTTGTTGCTGAATAATCAAAATAAAACTGCTGGATCATTAAGGTATCCTACTGGTCAGGATAAGAAATAATCAAAGTAACCTTTTGGATATTCAAGATATCTTATGGATAATTGAGGTAATACTATTTGTTTTTAGTATAATACATGCACTACTTGATAAAGCTGTCCTACTGGCTTAGTAAAATAGATTCTTGATGATCAAGGCTATGTTACTGGATAAGCAATGTAATGCTACTTGATAATGTTTTCAGCATAGAATTACAGGTTTTAGTTTTTTATATAAATGCATGTATTTATACCCATGAGACTTTTACTTAAGAAATAAACAACAATATTAAAAAGTTCTCTGGGAAATGAATTTGGTTGGTCACGTGACCAAATCCTGTGAAACCCAAAGGGCTTCTCAGAAGATTTGATCACGTACCAACCAAGTTCATTTCCCAGTGAACTTTTTATCATTGTTGTTTATTACTTTTATTTACATTTGAGACGAATATTCTGAATAGAACTGTATTTATTACACAAACGGCCCGCCGTATTGCTATGTTGTGACGCGAAATGACCTAGAAGCTGTTTGATCGTGAGAATTTGCCTCGCTCCAGCATTTGAATATTTACATTGATGTTCAGCAGTCCAGTTCAGGAAATATATGTTCATAATGAAAGAAAAAATGATCGCTACTGGGAATAATCTTACTATTATTGTATGAGTCTTTATATATGAAGTCAAAAGCGGTGCTATCGACTTCAGTTTACATACCTTCAAAGGAATTTCGGGTTAAAAAGGTAAGCATGATTTTAGGCTAATTAAAACATTCTTCACACCAAAGAAAGATCTAATGATCATTTGTTGAATGAAAAAAAATATATGTTTCAATAATTTTATCTTTTTCATCGCTTTAACGGCTTCGAAGTTCCGAAACCAGTGTCACCGTGACAGAAATATGTAGACAAGATATCGACTCGCTGTGTGATTCGGTCACGCCATGACCTCTGACCCACTAATAAGTTCATACAGAATTGAACATATTTTCTCTTCAATAGTTTCATCTAAGAAAAATATTTGCAAATGTAAATAATATTTGTTGTACACTATGTTGAACTGTTCATTTTACACATTAAAAAAAGGATTTTAGATGCATGTTTATTGTTGATTTATGTGTAATTGCTTTAAAGAATTCATTCACATATGAAATATAATTTAATATGAGAATTCTATTAGAATTAGAATTTTTTTCAGCTTATCATGGAAAACCTTGAGATACTATAAAACAAAATACAATGTTCTTTTATAATTTGAATCTCATTCAGTTTCCCTGGGGTTAAGAAGTCTATAGAAGACAATTATCTGTACCATGAATTTCACAGTTAAATATGTTTTCTAGGGAGACAGTTCTACAAATGTGGGGGATCCAATTGTAACTTCTTCCTGTGGGCAGATCAATCTCAGAACCAATCAACAGATAACAACAGGAGGCCCCCAGGAGGGGGAGGAGGCGGGTAAGACAAGGATCATTAATTATTTGAAGTTTCTGGATACTGAGTTACTCTTTGTAGGACTTTTATATGCTTATGAAGATTTTCATTGTGTTGTAGGTTCAATAATCAAAGTTCAGACATGGAATTGAATTGTAATTGTGGAACTCCAGCTAGGCTGTAAGTCATCTGTAGCAGAATTGTTCACTTTTGTGTAATACACCTGTTCTCTATGGTTCACCTCACCTTTTGGTAAAATATTCTTTTATGCCCCGTCATGAATATGGCTGGAGCACATAGTGTTTGTCATGTCTATGTTTTGTCCTTCTGTCGGTGCATCATACTTTGCCTTTAGCTTACACTGAAACACATTGGTGGGAGCTTTTAAAATGTTTCATAATTTTCTGACCTTGATCCCACTTTTCCTCATTTTGCTTTTACCTTAACTTCAGAGAGACTGTTTATTTTCATTGAACTTAATACTATGATACCAATTGATAAAGGCTATTAAACTGTGTCAAAATCGTCTGACCTTTACCTTGGTATTAATTATTTTGCATTTAGAGCAGTTTAGAATAAAAACCGATTTAATTTCATTGATAATTGTTATCAACGAAATTTAATCCCCAACGAATATTTCTGCTTTTTCAGTAAATCATGATTGCTAGAATGTTTTACTTCATATTAATCAGTCATAATGAAATTGACTCTGAATTGCCTAACTACCCGCCAAGAAGCTAGAAAGCTAAAATACATGCAAGGTTTTCCAGTAAAAGTTGTTGAGAATTGGACATTGGTAATTTATTCATATTCATATTGTTTTCCAGAAATTTTAATTGGTCTGTTCAGACTTATTAGCCACAAATTTTATTAGTCCGAATAAAAGTGTATTAGTTTAAGACCAACAGACTAACATGTCGAACCCTGTCCATTTTACAGTTACCTGAGTTTCCAAAAAAAGATGTTTTGAAATGTGTATACTAAAGCGATTTTTGTGAGATAATTTTAAGTGTGTTTTCATGTTGCAATTCAAATGTACCTTGGGCGGTCATTTATGTCCTATGGACATATTTCTAGTTACATGTACATTTTTTTTTTACCTTACTTTGGATAATTTATAGGTACAGTATTTCAGATTCATTTTGCTGTCAACGTTTCTTTTATTTTGATTATTACCAACATTTCACTTGGAAAGGCAAAATGATGTGTAACTTACATGCATTATTTGGAAGATGATGATGGAAGTACCCAGAAGAAATTAATTGTATTAAAGAATGGCAAACTGTGATGGTTATTAGTCCCCTACCGGTGAAACCGGAGGGGACTATAGGTTTCCTCTGAGTCTGTCCGTCCGTCTGTCCGTCCGTCTGTCTGTCTGTCTGTCTGTCCGTCTGTCTGTCTGTCTGTCCCTCTGTCTGTCTGTCAGTCTGTCCCACTTGGTTTTCCGCACTTTTTTCCTAAACGCTTGCAGATATTGAGCTGATTTTTGGTATGTGAGTGTATCTTGATGAGTTACAGATCAAGTTTGCATTTCGTTCCGCTTCATTGATTTTTGACGGAATTACGGCCTTTTCAATTTTTAGGGGTTTTCCGCAATTTTCTTCTAAAGGCTTGTAGATATTGAGCTGATTTTTGGTATGTGGCTTTACCTTGATTAGTTATAGATCAAGTTTGCATTTCGTCCCGCTTCATTAATTTTTGACGGAATTATGGCATTTTCAATTCTAAACGGGAACAGAACCAGATTACACTTGCCGGTAGGGGACTAGTATTGCTAATGCAATACTCTCAGAATGCTTGTTTAGATTGAGTCTCTCTAATTTCAGGCTAAGAGTGGTTAAAGATGGTCCTAACAAGGACAGAGAGTTTTACTCTTGTTCCAAACCAAGAGGTCAAGGTTGTGATTTCTTCCAGTGGTCAGATGTTACAAGTATGTTGGAGTATTTATGTCATTTATTGAAGAGTCTACTGATTAATCTGTACATATACATTGATACTGAATTGAAATTTAATGATAATTATTAAAAATATGTAAAATAGCTGCGTGTAACTGGGATGAAAAAGAAATGTTTTACCATTTGAGTGACTCCTAATTTTCTGTTGACAGATGAAAACAGAAGCAATGGTGGGGGTTTTGGTGGTGGGTATGTATTGAGATTCTTTTGAGCAATAAGCTCTATAAACTAATGATAAGCAGCTCTTTAGGTTTGTATCTTTTATTTTAAAAATTTTTTTTGCTCATATTTGTAGATTTCAAACTGGTGGAAATTCAGATATCTGTTGTAACTGTGGAAATCCAGCCAAAATGTAAGTGTATATATATTTATCACATGTTTACTTCTTTATACAGTGGATATAGCTCATAGGATATTCTTTTAATGTTCAATTGCAATAATAATGTATAATTAGGGCCCCACAAGGATTTGCAGGTGCCCTATAGTAATCACTGTCTGTCTATCTGTCCGTCTGTCATTCTTCCATCCACAAATTTTCTGTTTTTTTCTAATAACTTTTATTGTAGCAGGGATTTTTTTAGGGTCTCTCTGGGGCCGAAATTCGGCCCCATTCCCAATGCTGAAAAGTGCATGTTTTTCCCAAAATCATACCTAAAAATTCCCAATATGAAAAAAAGTATTAAGTTGTAAATTATTGAAATAAAATAATGACAAAAAGGTGTTTATGTTCTCTATGTGCGATGTACGAGCCATCTGAGGGCTTCCGAGAAGTTATTCAGGATACTACGGATGTTTGCATGCATACTTTTTAAAGCGGGATCGATGTTTAAAAATTAAAGTCGGGATCGTTATCTAAAAAATAAACATGCATCATGTCAGTCTCTCCAGTTTGCCTAAGACAGTAATTTTCAGGCTGGGTTGAATCGCTCTTATTCTTATAAATTGGTCAAACAATACCGATTATCCACTCATCTGGAACAAACCCACTATCAAATGTTATTTTAAAGAACTTCTTACATAAAGGTAAAAAAGATGAAAATGTATAGATATGTTCATTTACGATGTTATCATACCCTGCGGCTTTGCCATTGCTAAGCTTCTGAACTTCAACAGCCGCTATTATTTCATATCACTAAAGTTGGTTTAAGCCAGCTTTATACTATAAAAAATAAGAAAAATGATTAAATATTTGACTTTTGCTTGTTTTTTCCTATTTATTTGTATGAAGATATTTTTCCCAATTTCAACCAAATATCACTATTTTTCCCAATCTTGACGGCCCCGGCCCCTGGAATCAAAGGGTAAAAAAATCCCTGTGTAGTTGACCAATTAAGTTCAAATTTGGTATGTTGGTTGAAGAGGCAGTAAGACATATTTTGATGCTAAGTTTGGTTTTCTATGTCATTCAGTTTGGGGCTGGGTTGGTGTTTAGATTCCTTAACTTTACATTAGAATGAATGCCAGGGCAAAAAGGGATAACTGCTGAGAATGTTCCTATTGTAAACTATGAAAGCTGCAACTAGTCCCATGGGATTAATTAACTTTCCTCTTGAAGAAAATCCAAAGCATTATCTGTTTCTGTCAAATTGAGATTAATTAACACCTCTGTCTGCAAATGAAGTTTGTTTTGAAGTTAA
This sequence comes from Saccostrea echinata, assembly GCF_033153115.1. Taxonomy (NCBI): domain Eukaryota; kingdom Metazoa; phylum Mollusca; class Bivalvia; order Ostreida; family Ostreidae; genus Saccostrea; species Saccostrea echinata. The sequence continues at coordinate 883,462 of NW_026889802.1, forward strand.
GGTCAATTCTGAATGATGTTTACATTCTCTGAAATGTGGATTTAAATAATGTTCATACTTTATTTTGGTAAAATACACAATGAGTTATGATTTTATTGAAATCTAAAAACAAGATATACATAAAGATATGTTTTTTTATATTTTTTTTTTTATTAGGGCCCCGCAAGGATTTGCGGGTGCCCTATAGTAATCACTCTGTCTGTCTAGCTGTCCATCTGTCTGTCTGTCTGTCCATCTGTCATTCTTCCCTCCACAAATTTTCTGTTTTTTTCTAATAACTTTTTTTAGGGTTGACCAATTTAGTTCAAATTTGGTATGTTGGTTGAATAGGCAGTAAGACATATTTTGATGCTAAGTTTGGTTCTCTTTGTCATCCAGTTTGGAGCTGGGGTGGTGGGGTATATTCCTTAACTTTATATAAGAGTGAATGGGCAAAGAGAGAGAATGCTACTATTGTAAACTATGAAAGGCTGCAATGAGTCTCTTGGGATTAATTAACTTTCCTCTTGAAGAAAATCCAAAGCATATCTGCCGCATTGAGATTAATTAACACCTCTGTCTGCAAATGAAGTTTGTTTTGAAGTTAAGGTCAATTCTGAATGATGTTTACATTCTCTGAAATGTGGATTTAAATAATGTTCATACTTTATTTTGGTAAAATACACAATGAGTTATGATTTTATCGAAATCTAAAAACAAGATATAGATAAAGATATTGTTTTTATTATTATTTTCTTTTTTCTTTTTTTTTCTGCCTTATGTAAATTCAAGAATACTAATTATTTTAACAGGTATTCAGATAATAACCTCATTCTATCATTGCTGAAAAAGTTCTTATTGTAAACTAGCTTAGAAGAAAGGGTTGAGAGAGCAGTATAATTAATCCCATGGGTTTGATTATCTTGCTGGTTTGCAGAATATTTTAGAGGGTTATCTTTCTGTCACTTTAAGATTAATTAACACCTTTGTCTGCAACTGATATTTGTTTTGAAGTTAAGGTCAAGCCTGGGTGATCAGGGCTCGACATTAACGCTTGTCCGCTTGTCCGGCACCAGTGAAAAAAAAATATGGACAAGTGAATATTGCTGTGCACTTGTCCGATAGGACAAGTGCATTTTTATGTAAAGAAGACTCTAAATATATAAAAGAACGACTGTTAAAAGTTTACCGGTACTTTAAGACGGAAACAGTACATAAAAACCGAACTTTGATCCCGACATAGATCGCTATGTAATTGAGCGGTGCATCGATTTACCCTAAAGGATCCAGAAGTAAATTATAAGCAACCCAAAAGGACATGAAGTAAAGGGGATATCTGGATATTCAATGAACACTTTCATACTTTATTGAAAATAAAACAGTAGTTTGGGGGGGGGGGGGGGAGTGTGTGTTTAGGGTGGGGGGTTCCCCTTCCCCCACCCCCGATACCATATGCCTAGAACAAGTCATAAAATAAAACTTATTGCTTCATTATATATCATATAGTAAGATATGGTACAATAGAAGGGGAAATATAATAATATTTTGTTATTTTCATCTCAAATAAAACAAAGCATATCTAAACAGATTTAGTGTTTGATGTGTTATATAAGGCATTATGTTATTTCTCAAAGAAAAGTTGCAACAGTATCAATTTATGTTTTTGCCAACTTTTATGTAAATTTATAATGTAATATTCATTATTTCATTCAAATTATTAATTTTCAGTATATCACAATATATTCATTTTGAGTCCTTTTGGGTTCCTTTTGAGTCTTTTTGGGTTCCTTTTGGGTCCTTTTGGGTTCTTTTAGGTCCTTTTGGGTAAATCGACGCGCCCTAATTGAGTACACTCGATCGGGATTGAAGTTCACTAATTGCATACTACTGCAAAGGCATGGAACTGAGTTCGGATTCTGTTTTATGTTGACAGCATTTATGTTGTCAGGACAGAAAGTCTAGATAAAATATTGTTTTATGTGTTCGTTGTATTTGAAAATAACATCATGCACATGTAATGTACTTTATTTTTAGTTTTTCAGTTAACAGTATTAGATCTTTATTGAAAATTTTTCGGACAAGTGAAGTTGAAGTTCGGACAAGTAAATGTCTTGGTCACTTGTCCAAATGGACAAGTAGGCAAAAAAGTTAATGTCGAGCCCTAGTGATATTTGCATTCACTGAAGGCTGGTATTTTAGAAAACACATGCTTCATTCATTTTTAAATATACATTTAATTGAGTTATTATAGATATGATGTTTTTTACTGCCTTATGTAAATACAAGGATACTATTTACAGATTGTTGCATATTTAGCAGTTGCTGTTGCTTATTCTTTATATATTTTGAAATTTTTTGGAATCAAGTAAAATTCTCATCCCCTAATCTGCACCCTTATATTTCTAACCCTCGGCGGGGCCCTTGCTGACTGGTCAGATTTCTAGTTTATTTTATTTATCTACTTTTTTTGCTGCCGTATGTAAATTCAAGAATACTATTAACTTTTAACAGGTAGTCCAATAATAAACTCATTCTATCATTACTGAAAAAGTTCTTATTGTATACTTGGAAGAAAAGGATAAGAGAGCAGTACAATTAATCCCCAGGGATTAATTATCTTGTCTGGGGAAGAAATTTTCCAGGCTTATCTTTATTTGTCACTTTAAGATAAATTAACCTTAAGGTCAAGCCTGGGTGAATTTGCTTTCACTGAAGGCTGGCATTTTATAAAACACATGCTTTATTCTTGTGTAAATATATATTTAATTGAGTTATTATAGATATGATGTTTTTTACTGCCTTATGTAAATACAGGGATATTCTTTACAAGTTGTTGGATATTTAGGAATTATCTTGAAATCTTATAAATACAGTTGTTATTGCATATTCTTCTTCATATATTTTTAAATTTTTGTAATCAATTAAAATTCTCATTCTGTAAGCTGCACCCTTATATTTCCACCCCTCGGCGGGGCCCTTGCTGACTGGTCAGTTTTCTAGTTGCACATGGTATTCACATCCAGTGAATATATTTCCATTTTTTATTTCTGAATTTTAATGATTGAATACTCAGAGTCAAGATTTTCATTTCATACATGTGAAAAAGCAACATTTACACAAGTTGAAGAGTTTATCATTATCTGCAGGTTGACAGTAAATAAAGATGGCCCTAATAAAGGTCGTACATTTTATGCTTGTGCCAAACCCAGAGATCAGAGCTGTAAATTCTTCCAATGGGGAGATGAAAATCCTGAGGGAATCAACACAGGTTCCTGTAAGTCATTGATATGTATATGTAACTATCCGACCTGCTTACTCTTCTGATTTACCCGTAATTTTTGGGTTTTTTTGTTTGTTTGTTTGTTTTTTTTTTTTACAATATTTGACCCCCTAATTACACTCTACAATTTAAATGCCAAATCTCCTGATTTTCACCATTTTTGGTTTAAAAGGACATTGAGTGATAGAAAATTGTCATTATGTTCACAATTCCTATTCTTTACTGGATCTATGAGATTAATTAAAGTTCATTATGTTCAAGTTTTACATCATACAGTTTTCAAGAATTTATATCCCAAATGGTCAAGACTGATACAAACAGGATAATTAGGGAAGTAATTTTAGCACCTTACTTCTTGCATAATTCTCAAACTATCGTGTAAAGTAGAGTATCATATTAGGGTCCTTTGAATATAATGATGAGTAATTGTTTCCTGCAAATTCACTTAAATTTTGTGCATTGCAAGGAAAAATCTGCATTAAAGTCAAACTTCAGATAGCAGACACAGAATGAAAACTTCTGATGATGATGTCTGTTCCGGGAGGAGTCGCACTTTCCCGAAAAAAAATCATCTTGAATTCTCATTCATAAAACTGTGTAAAATGATACATGTGATGAAATATTGAGTATATTGTACAGCACTCTCTCCCAGATCTCACACCAGTCTCCAAGATCTATCAATGATCTCTCAAAGTCAAACAGAATTGATCTTTCATAGATCTCGGATGTAGTTTCCAGTAAAGCTCAACTGGTCTTTGCCATCTCTCAATGATCTCTCAGACATGACTTACATTAGGCAATAAAAAATTTTGCATTCTTTGTAAGACTTCTGGAAGATCCAAGAGATTGTCGGGTGATTTTTCTGCGCGGGAGATTACTGAAGATGGCTCGGTGACCGTTAAAAGATTGTTGAGAGATCTGGTCAATTTTGCTATGCTTTGCAATTCACTCAACTTTGTAAAGGTGTGTGTGCATGTACTTGCATGTTGTATATTATGATAATAAAAACATAATATTCTGAACATGTAGATGTTGGAAGTGGTGGGAAGAAGAGAACCTCATCTGAACTAGGCAGCAGTGGTACCACTCCAAACAGAAAAAGGGCAGCCAGGAAGTGTGGCCTATGTGGAGAGGAGGGTGAGTACTCTCCCTTTATATATAATACCAATCACTTGTAAGTTATAACCTCTTGGTTTTCTAATTTGAAGGTTTTTTTATAGTCATATATTCACTCTTATATACATAAACAATATATCAATTTTACATTCATCTGTCGGTCTGTGCGTAAACAATTACCTGAAATGATACTTCTCGTTTAACTTGATTTTTATAAAATATCTGGTTTTCTTTTCAGGTCATACAAAAAGAACATGTCCTCATAAATAATAATGCCTGAGTTTTAGTGAACAAAAAGATGTCTGTGATAAAGTGTGTAAACATTTGTTATATCTTTTTTATGTTAAAATGTGTTCTTTCTTGTTATTTTATGTTTATACATCATGTTGTGAAAACTGAGATGGTTAACAGGATTAAAACAAAATAAAATAAACTTTCTTTTCCTTTTTATCTACAAGTAATTTTGTAAGTTGTTGGTTGGTTGGCTGTTTTGCATCCTTTTGAGTGAGGAGTTGGACCTATACTTTGCACTTGTGGCTGTTGAGCAGTGAGGGATCTTTGTCTTGCCAACATTTATCTGTCAGGGTTCATATGGTCTCATCCAAAGGTCTTCATGCCCTGCAGTGGGATTTGAACCCATGACATAGGGATAAACTCCTAAACTCTCGAGAAAATAAGGGCTTAAAAGGTTGTAAAACCATCAGAGCTATCCTAAACATACAGAAAGAGGTGTAGATTGTCTGCTCATTAAACAACAAAATGATATAAGCCTAAACTATTGATTGTAAAAGAAACGAGAGGCCAACAGTCCACAATGCTCACCAGAGTCAATATGGCCCTTGCTATTCTTCACCAGTTTTTATACGCCCGTCTTTAGACGGGACGTATTATGTTATGGCGTTCATGTCCGTCCGTCTGTCCGTCCGTTAGCTTTTTCTCGTGTCTGGCTCATAACTTTAATACTATTAGGCCTAGGATTATCAAACTTTGTCAGCTGATACTTCTTGGGTAGAAGGTGTGTCGTGCACTAAAAGTAGGTCGCTCTGACCTTTAATTAAGATGCTATGGCCAAATATGGAAAAATCCTGTCTGGCCCATAACTAGAGAACTGTTGGACTTAGAATAATCAAACTTGGCCAATTTATGCATCTTAGGTAGAAGGTGTGTTGCGACCTATTTCAAGGTCACTGTGACCTTTAATTTAAGTGAAATTTAAAAAAAAAACAACATCTTTTTACTATTAGATTACACAATCCCCAAAAATGCAAGAGTGTTGCAGTATCCTTATTAAAAAAATGTTAAATCAAGAAAATACTTATTTTTTTCATTATATACTTTACAGCAATCTATAACAAATTTAATGTTACAAGAGAAATTCCACCTCTCCCAGGGGTGTAATTATCAAGCACTGGTCAAGGAGAATTTGATAACAGAAAATTGCATGTCAAATTAGAGAGAAATTAATGAGTTTAGTGTGTGGAGCTAACTAGTAGAGCATCTCTGATCAAGCAGGTGTTATCTATATCTCTTGGGAACTGGGCAAAAAGAATCAGTCTGTTGGATTAAATAGTTGGCTAGCCTAACTTTTTAAATGAATTTGGTGAAAAATAATTAAAACAAATTTGATATTGTATAATAAATTAATTTGATATGTATAATAAACTAATTTGATATTGTATGATATAATTAAAACTAATTATACTCGGGAGGGGGGGGGGTGATATTGGAATCAGCATGCCTGTTGTCCGTATGAATTGCAGCTTAAACCAGTGTGACATTAAATCTAAAAAAAATCAAGTATTTAAAAAAAAATGTTTAAATTATGGTAGATAGTCCCTACAAATCTAAGAGTTAAATGCAGGAACCATTATTAAAAATGTTGCATCAAGATTACACAAGTTTTTTGTTTCTTTTTATAAATATTTGTAACAAATTTTAAAAAAAATCTTTGTTTTCAAATTTAATTTCAGAATGACATAAAGATGCATTTTTATTGCACTACAAAGCAGATAGTATGTATAGATCCATTCATCTGTTGGGAGTAATGAGTGGATATGCATCCTGTTAAAGATTAATTAATGATTTCAGTGTAGGGAGGCTAGCTGTCTCAATCATTTCTGTTAGAGGATCTCGAATCAAGCAGCTCTTATCTGTATCCTTTGGGAATTAGACAGAAAAACTGCTTGTCAGTTTATAGCATATGTCATTTGATGGCCAGCCTTTTATTTTTAATATTAATTTGATATAGATTAAGTTGTTATGACTAAATTGATATTGTTTAATATGACATTTTTATTTAATTTTTTTTAAAATATCAACTAATTCAGAGCATCATGTCTCACAAATCTGAAAACTGGGGGGAGGGGGGGGGGGGGGCTGCAGGTGGGCATTTGTCAAGCTCTAACACAACCAGTTGAGGATCTATAATGTAATATTTGTTATAATTAATGTGTACACCACAGGAGATATATAAACAAATATTATAAGGAATGGGAAAATCCTTGAAATCCTTGTATCAAGGTTGACATGATTTTCTTGCACTCTAAACTGTTTATGACAATTGAACAATATTTGACGGGCATATCATGCTGTGGCGGGGCACTTTATTTTTTTCTTTCATTTATTCCTATGTAAAACTTTGATCCCTATTGTGATCCCTACCCCAAGGTGTCATGATTTTCCTAGATGTAACCTCACCCAACCCCTCGGGGTCATGATTTGAACAAACTTGAACCTACACTACCTCAAGATACTTCTATATCAGCATGATTAAACATTTTGTAAGTTTATACTTTTTTTGGCCTGGTGGTTGTTGAGAAAACAATTTTTAAAAGATGTCACCAAATTTTCACTAATTCTCAATTATCTCCCCTTGAAAGAAGGCATTGCCCTTAATTTGAACAAATTTGAATCCCCTTCACTCAAGGATGCTTCATGGCAAGTTTGGTTGAAATTGGCCCCTCTGAAGAAAAAGTCAAAAATGTTAAAATTTTACACTCAGACGGATGACAGGCAAAATGTGATAGGAAAAGCTCTCTTGCAGGGACTATATAAGAATTGGTTTTCAAAAATCTAAAGAAACACAATGGAACCATAAATTTGCAAACACCATGGTTAGAAATGGATAAAATCAGGATCCAATTTTTCATAATGCAAGAATTTTCTTTTCCATAACTGCAAGGCCATGTCAGTCATATGGGATCACAATGTTTTAAAAATCTGAAGAACAGCAATTTAGGCTTAAGTAACTCAAGTAAGCACTGTGGCTCATGGGCCTCTTGTTTACTTCTTCTCTATAACCACTGGGCCAATTTTAATCAATCTTGCCACAAAGCATTCTTGGGTGAAGAGAACTCAGATTTGTTCAAATGAAAGTCACAACCTTTCAAAGGGAGATAATTAAGAAATAGCATCTTTTAAAAATTTGAAGAACTACTGAGTCAAAAGTGTAGATTCAAAATTGTTCAAATTATGGCCCCGGGGCATAGGATGGATCAGAACAGAAAATCAAAGTATAAAGGAAAAAAGTCTATTCAAGAACAGGAGGGCAATGATTCGTCATATTAATATGGAAACATCCTCATGTAATGCAAATTCTTCACATCATGGACCACAGAGGAAAGGGTATGTATGGCTAGAATAGGGATTCAATTTTACATGAGAATGTATAGGAAATCAATATAGATTATTTTTAAGAGAAGGAGGACCACATTAAATCATACTCAAACATTTCTAAGTTGTGTGAATTCATTTTTACATTTTTATGCCCCCCTTCGAAGAAGGGAGGGCACATTGCTTTGCTTGCTATCTGTCGGTCTACCAACAGTTTCCTTTCATTTTCTTAGCAGAGATTGCACATACTGAAATGAATTTGGTATACAGTTTTATCATAAGAATATCTATGTCAAGTTCTGTTTTTGTGCGATTGAGCAATTTTTGACAACGTTATGCCCCTTGGACTTGGGAAAATTCCAAGTATTTGCAGTTTCCATTCATTTTCTTTGCAGAAGTTGCATATACTGAAATGAAATTTGGGACACAGATTTATCATAAGAATATCTAGGTCAAGTTTGTTTTGGGTACGATCGAGCATTTTTTGACAGTTATGCCCCTTGGACTTCAAAGAATTCCAATTATTTGCAGTTTTCGTTCATTTTCTTCGCAGGGGTTGCACATACTGAAATGAAATTTGGTATACAGATTTATCATAAAAATATCTAGGTCAAGTTCTGAAACTTTGAAACTTTTATTTTCACTAAAGGCCCCACATGGGGTATGTTAATTAGTACAATAAGAGTTCAACAATAGAACAAATCAACATGTGAACAGTTAACATAATGAACTACAAAAAAATCTTTGATGTGGACAGTACTGATGGTTGTATAAAAAAAAATCGTTTAATGTTTACATTGTAGGAAGTTCAGGCATGAAATTATTTAAGAACAGTTTTACAAAACTTAGCTAAACCTTTTAGTTCATATATATCAGAAGTATTCATCAAATCATAAAAAGATATTGTGTTTGGATTTGTGTAAATATTCTAGGTATAAATTTCTGTCTTTCATTCTTAAAAAAAGGACACTTAAATAAATAATGAAAATCATCACCAAGTTCATTGTTATTGCAGAGGATACAATGTCTTTCTCTCTCTCAGATCTATCAATACTATAAAATCTACCAGCTTCAATTGGCAAGTTATGACCGACACAACAAATTTACATAAATATAATCCAAGATCATTTGGTAACATGTTTAGATAATTTTCAAAAAACAAAATCACACTTGTACATCCTATAATTAAGGCATTTTGGAGAATTTAATACATTTACATTCCAGTCTTGGATAAAACTATCTCTTAATGTATTCTTAACCAACACACCAATTTTGCATGATTTTTCAACATACTGAGCATTCCACATTAGATCCAAATTACAATCATGTAAAATATTCTTAATTTCCATCAGCCATTTTAAATGGTAAAAACCTTTTGTTCTGTTTTGGGTACGATTGGGCAATTTTTGACAGTTATGCCCCTTGGACTTTGAAATATTGAAAAATTCAAATTATTTGTAGTTTCCATTCATTTTCTTCGTAGAGGTTGCACATACTGAAATGAAATTTGGTATACAGATTTATTATAAAAATATCTAGGTCAAGTTCTGTTTTTGTACGATCAAGCAATTTTTGACAGTTATGCCCCTTGGAATTTGAAAAATTCCAATTATTTGCAGTTTCCATTCATTTTCTTTGCAGAGGTTGCACATACTGAAATAAAATTTAGTATACAGATTTACCATAAAAATATCTAGGTCAAGTTCTGTTTTGGGTACGATTGAGCAATTTTTGACAGTTATGCCCCTTGGACTTTGAAAAATTCAAATTGTTTGTAGTTTCCATTCATTTTCTTCACAGAGGTTGCACATACTGAAATGAAATTTGGTATACAGATTTATCATAAAAATATCAAGGTCAAGTTCTGTTTTTGTACGATCAAGCGATTTTTGTCTGAGTCATGCCCATTGGACTTGGAAAAATTCCAATTATTTGGGGAGGGGGACATAAGTGTTTCACAAACATCTCTTGTTTTTTTTTAAATTATGGACCTAAGGTTAAGGTGGAGCTAAAATTGGGAGTCAATTTTTGCATAATAAATGTATACAAGGGAAAAAGACTTCTCCAGAATAGCAAGCCCATGTTTGTTAAATGAATTATGAAGCAACCCCATGCTATGTGAATTCAACTTTGATCTCATCATGACCCCCTTGAGCTAGAAATCTGTCAATTTTTTTCATGAAGTGACTCAGGTGAGTGTTGTTGCCCATTGGCTTCTTGTTCCTGACAGTCTGTTGGTATGATTCAAGTACAATTCCAGACTTAATGTATTGTTTCATGCTCTACCTCTTATTCTCGCTAACTGATGTTAATACAGTTGAACTTTGGTATCTCGAACACTGATATCTCGAATACCATGGATAAGTCGAATTGACTTGGAAGTCCCAATCGCTTATTCTTCAAGTATTTTACCCTCGATATCTCGAACCTTTGGATATCTCGGAAGTTTTTTCTTGGTCCCATCGAGTTCGAGATAACAAGGTTTAACCATTTATTTGGCTGAACTGGAGCATATAACTACTAACCAAAACAGGTTTCACTCGATATAAAAGCATGGTATCCAAGGTTTCACCTATTGATCTTGTTGAATCTTTTACATGTATAGAAAATTATTTGCATGCACACTTTTGTTTCTCTTCATTAATTGAAGACCAGAAGAGCTTATGCATTACAGATGTGGTCAGTCCTTTCATCTCTAGAATGATGCTTTGAAATTACTGTACGAGGGTTGTTCGGAAAGTTCGTGGACTTCTGTCATATCTTTTTTATTTAACGTCATATGTAATCCAAATTTGGTAGAAATATTTTAACAATAAATTTAAATGATTTCTATTAAATTTTTCAAAATTATCATGATTTATTTAAAACTTATCCAGAATTAAAAACTGCAAAAATCGGAACGCGGCGCAGGTCAAAATTTAGTAAATTACAAACAATACACTAAATAGTGTCTGTAGTCATCTTCTTTGTAAAATGGAGAAAAAACGAAAAAAATCCTAGACGGTTAAATTAAGAACTGTTACATTGATTCTTATTCCAAATTTTGGCTTAATATTTTGCTTCGGTAAAAAGAAATCAATTTGAGAAGATGGGTAGTCCTCATTGAAAACGACAAAAATGATGACGTTGTAGAACGTCACGGAGCAGCAGATAACGGTGCAGTTTTGTGTTATACTCGAGGAAAATCCTGAATAAACGCAAAAAATGTTGGAGGAATCAGAAAATATGCCACAAGTGAGTAGTGCATGTGTGTGTAAATGGTAGAGGCGGTATTTGAGTGACACAGACTCTGTATCGGACGAGGACAATCTGTGAAGAAATGGTTTAACTGTAAAAATCTGAACGAAAACTTTTAAAAGTTGAGACACCATGGAAAGACGTAGGCGCTTCAGAGTTGCTGATCTTGTGAAAGCACAGTTAAGCGGTAAAAGAAATTAGACATTAACAAAGGAAATTATAAAACAAGAACAATTGTTAGAAAAATAAATGTCAAGGATTGAAAAAGGTTTTTAATACGTGGGTATTGGACTATACTGTGTGAATGTATAGGGATTGAATTTTTAAGAAACTCTTGACGCTATGTTTTTGACGTTACATTGCTTTTAAGTGTGCGCCGTGGTTACAAAACATGTTGATTTCAAAATGAAGTAAATTAATTTCTATCAAATCGAATGGAATGAAATTTCACAGATCAACAAAACAAATATTTTTACACATGATATTGTGCTTATTTTTATATTTCTTGGAGGTAGTATAACAAAAATTGACATCGTCCACGAACTTTTCGAACAACCCTCGTATAGATTTTAATAAATTTTCTGGTTTCCTTGCCTTGTCATACTTCACTTCGGCATTAGGAAAAAAAAAGGAAAATGGTATTGGTAAACTTTTTATTAATTGTAAAATTCTAAAATAATGCAATTGATAATAAAACAAATCTAAAAGTTAATGTATATGTCCATCACATTCACAGTACAACACATTTACCCGGGAGACTGATGAGACTACATGCATACAATGACAATGTCTTATCACAGAAGTATTTAACCGCAGCGACAGAAATGGTTATTTCTTCCTACTGACTTGGCCTTTGAGTTGCTTTAATTCGTTCTCATGATAATGTGACACTGCTGTAGCTTCTGCTAACTGTAAAACATAAAATAATTCATTCAAAGAAAAGATGGACTGGAGCACATTTTTTCTAAAACTTGTGTTTCGTATTTTGTTTCATCTTGCAGTTTACTAGAATTTTAAATGCTTTTAGTATCTGTGAACTTATAAGTACAGTTTTTTTATTTTGTATTTCTTACAGTATATAAGCATGGTTATAAAATTTGTGATATGAGTGTGTTATTCTGGGGCGACTTACCATGTCTAGGAGAACATCTATTTTTAATTTAAGTAGATTGTTTTCCTCGGACAGAAGTTGGTTTTGTTTGCGCAGTTTCATGACCTCTTTATGGCTTGCTCCCCCTGGACCGCTCTCTGCAAAAAGGGTAGTTAATGGATAATGGAGTGATGTTCATTCTAATGGCAAAAATTTTGTACCTTAGAAATTTTAGTGATCCAAAAACATGGCTTATAAATTCTGGCAGCACTTAGTAAAGCACTTGTTCACCTGTCCAAACACTTGTCATAATTTATATATTATTTTTAGACTCTTTTGCAGTTGGACCTTTAATAAAGTATTAAAAGTAAAAAATTCAAAATTAACTTTTCGTGCATGTTGGATTAGAAGTTTGTTTCAAAATTTATACAAATTTATACTGACTCACAATTTTATCATAAATATAAAATCTGAGAATAGTGAAATGGTATTCCATTGATATACACTGTAGTCTATAATGAGTCAACAGTTGGCTTAAAGCAAGCTGTCATTTGCAAAAAATAAAAAAATAAAAAAACTGATTCATTTAATACATTCAACTTTCACATTATTTAATTGAGCAGATTTCTTTAGGACAGACTTGTCCAAAAATATCTTTTTTCAGTGGTCAACTGGATTACTGACACCTGTCATTTGACCAGCATAATTTCATTTAACTGACTAAACAATGAAAAATCGATAATTACCGGGATATTGTTTGCCCAGATCCACTCCTCAACCCTCTAAATTTACACATCAAAGTAATCAGTGAATCTGTGATATAGCATTTCTAGTTCAATTTAAGAATACATAAAAATTGTACCTGCCATCCACATTCCATTTTCAAACTGAATCTCACTTCCTCCTAATTTTAGCTTGACTGGTCCAACTTCAGGACCGAATTCTTCACGAGTTTGAGTGGCATCGAGATGGAGGTTGGAGAGAGAATGTGCTCGTCTTGGGGGTGTCTTCTTGGGAGAAAACTTATTTCCAAATAATGACAGTGGCATTTCTGTGATCTGTATGCAAATATATACATGTATATTATATATAAAATTATCAACACTTTTGATCATGTCGTAAAACACTTCAAATTTTGTGGGTGCTACATACTGTAGCCCGTCTCCCTACATATTATACACAATCTAATACTTATTATATACATGTAATTGTTAAATTTACAGATTAAACAAAAGGCTTAGCATTACAGTACATGTAAAAAGGAATATCATATGGTTCACACAGATATTCTTGATTATATTATAAGCAGGAAAAATATATATATTTATATAATATTTGTATAATTATGTTACATTCATTTTAAAATCTTATTACTGGTAGTAATTAAAAATATAAAATTATTCTTTCGTGTCAAAAATAAAGTGAACTTTTTGAATATTCATTTATTCTTTTTTTTTTCTTGGTACAATAAGTGTGCACAATGAGTGCAAAATAGACTGTCAATGATTGAATGAATTTGAAATTATTTGAATTTTCTTCAGAATGTTACAAGTATCGGTTATATAGTGTTTGACTATCAAAGGGTGGCTACAAAACCAATGTGTGAACAGCTTTACTTCAGGTACCTTGTTTATATATCACAAAGTGAGGAATACAATGTGCTTACTATTATTTAAATTGACCCCAGAAGTAACAGTGGGAATTAATACAGTTTGCAATGAAGGTGGTGCCAGATCAACAAGGATAAGTTCTTTTCACTCATGTATAAAGAAAAGTATTTTTCCAAAATGCAATTTTTTGTAAGAAAAAATAGATTTCTTTGGGTTTACTATAGTATCTTTAACGTTTCATGTTAACAAAACATTTCAGTTTGTACTGATGAGTTACAAAGACTTACGGGTAATTTAAAACTGTTGGTCTATGTCCAACTAGGAGGTGGCATGGGGATGAGCATGCTCATGTGGTTAAACAAGAATAGGACCTCAGAACAGTTTTAAATTGCTTTAGTGTGTGGCGCTAACTACAACTGGTCTACGACAATTCACAGAACCGTCTGATTTTCAATAGACCCACATTAAGTAACAAATACCAGTTTTATAATTAAATGTTTTATTATATACTTCTGAATGACAGATTCCTTGTTTTTTTCATACAATGTATTCATTTCCTGAATTTCCTTGCCCGATTTCTGTTTTTGCTTTTTCTAGACTGAGCACCCTCCAACTAGATATATTAATTTATTAATAAATGACATAATTCCCTACTTATCAATGAGTCAAGTTCTCCAAGGTTGATATTTAAATAATTTATGCTCAAGTTTCTTATTGACAATATGGAGATCAGGTCCTCCAACAATCTGCTGGAATTCCCATAGATACTTAACTGTGCCCCATTATTACCAGACCTGTTTTTGTATTCTTATGTATTGAGCAGAATTTATTAAAAAAAAAAACTTCTACATGAAAAGAAGAAGCCTTTTGCTGTGGCCTTCCATTAGATCCTTAGATATATTGAAAACAATCAATTAACAATATTCATTTTCATTCCTACATTGATTCAATATATCCCACCGAACTTGTAATAAAAGACGCCACAGAATATGAACATCCATTTCATATTTGGATATTTTATTTGAGAAAGACATTGAAGGCAAACTAACAATTAAACCTTATGATGAATGTAATGACTTCAATTCCTCTGTTGTCAACTTCCCTTTTTTATGTACCAATATACCATTATCACTTCCATATGGAGTTTATGTCTCCCAGTTGATTCTTTACACAAGAGCATGTTCTATGTTCGAACAATTTCTAAAACAAGGCCGACCACTGACAAATAAGTTGATGATACAAGGATATCAAGAATCTCATTTAAGGTCAACATTTTGCAAATTCTGTGGTCGATACAAATACCTTGTTTGCAAATACAATCTGTTGTTAAGCCATTATTGTCCACAGATTTTTCTGTTTACCAAATTATGACAAGGGGCACATGGGTGTGACTGGTCAAAAGAGGATGATTACTCTTCCATGACACCTGATCCCACCTCTTTTTTTCAGATGTCTATAATAGTGCTGCTAAAAATTTGTTTAAATGGACTTTTGGGTATAATCACTATCATCTTCACATTTCATTTTCTCAATAATTTGACTGAATTAATGGCTGAGTTCACTCTATAGACAAAAAGGTCTTAAGATATATTTTTCTCTGTATAGATAGAACACATTTTCTATTACTGCAAAACATCAACTGGAATAAACTACAAACAAACCTTATCATCTTGAACTCGAGAAAAACATATGAGCTATCCAAGGATTCTAGATTAATTGAGCTTAAAATACAAATAAGGACTTTCAACTATTTTCAACATATCCATAATATTCAAAATATCAATGTTTGAATACCAAAGGTTAACTTTATTTGTCCCTGAAAACTAATTAGATGGAACTAGAACGATCTGGCGTGCTGCTATTTATTAACAATTTAACATATGCCTTATGGGCAAAGTATTAAATAAGAGGTCAATTTTCAAATATACAATTAAAGAGAATAACCAGAAGGGATAAAAAAAATTAAGGACTTATACTTGTGACTGGAGAAAATAGATCAGGTATAAAACATTGTACCCATTGTACAGTCTTCTGCATAACTGGGGAATTTAAAAATACATATTTAATAATTTATATCAAGAGAAAATCAGAACCATCAGTGAGCTTGCTAAAGGTGTCAACTCTAAATCGTATAATCTGGCTATACTTGCTAAGAACTGAAAATTTATTATGTTTTTTAATCAAAAATTTATATTTTACACACCTGTGTTATTTGTTTCTACCTGTTTTGAGTTACAGCGCCATCTAGGACGGCCTGCCTAATTGAAGACCTACAGGTAATTGAAGACCTACGGAAGACCTAGGGAAGACCTACAAAAATATGGGCTATATACAGCAAAACTGATGTGATATTCTGATTAAAAATGTCTTAAATATATAAAATACACAAAAAAGTTTTATAAAAAGAGGTTTTAAAGTGTATTTTTCAAGCTCGGTATGGGGAACTATTTCTTCTCTCAGACGACCTATCGCAAGAACGGTAACTCTGGTTAACTTGTAAACAACAACATGTATATTATGGTGAAGTGAACAGGGAAAATGAGAATACACAAATAAAAAAATTCAAATGATATTTTTTGAGTTTTCCAATCATTTTTATAATAAAGATATAAGCTGGAATGTGAATTTTGATGAGATTGATATGTATAAATTAATATTTCACATTAGATGTATACTGTCAATATTATCTATAGTCAATATTTAATTATAGTTTATTGCAATTCTTCAAACATGTAATATGTTTTATGGGATAAATATTAAATATTTTAATCTAAAATATTGATATGTATACTGTGGATTTGTCTTAAACCATGTAAGGTAAGATATCACTCTGACCTAAAGGCTTCACCACTAATGTGTTATATACACACCCTGAGGATATATCCATGTTTTGATTGCAATTATCAACATACCCCACTTGCTCTGATGAAGTTAATTTACAGTCAGCAAAGCAGATATACATTTTTAAAAATCTTTTAATTATATTATCTTAATTCTTACAGAGACACTCATTGTCTGTGCTTCATGAAAGAATAAGATTTCTTAATATAAAATAACTTTTTAAACCTATTAAGTGAAGCAAATAAAAAAACTCAATGAGTTTTACATGTGACTAAAATGATAGCATTTTGAAAAAAAAATTCCAAAATGGTCACTTTTTTCTCTTAATAAAAAACATATTTATATTACAGTGGCAAAAACAATTAAAAAAAATGTATTTTAGAATAACCCGTCATGTACTCCCAGAAATACTACTTAAAACATTAAGAATAACATTAAATAAGGAATATTTTTTAAACACGTAGAGCCAAAATATACTGTATATCGTTCTTGAACATATTTTGATTAAATAAATAACTTACACTGTTTGACCTCTCCTTAAAATAAGATCAATATAATATGTCATAAACTGAAAATAAATATTAACAGATTCAGAAATATGAATATAATAAGACTTTTCAAGTGGAATTCCATGAAATATAAATTAACACGACAATTTAAAATCTACAGAATTAATCAATGAATTTATGGATAGCAACAAGAAATAGTTTAATATATTCTGTCTGTTATTTACATACAAAGTACACAAATTCTTTTTATAAATCAAATAAGTAACATGTAATCACTTTAATGAAATGAATGCATATTTTGAGAAAAAAAAAATCTTTTTTTGCTGTTCAGGCTCAGTGAATGCAAGAAAATTTTGTAAGTGATTGTGGCTCTGATCTTTAAGAAAAAATACTTCCGATTTTTTAAACGTTTTAACACTCTGTCAAAGCATAAACATATTTATTTATGTGTATATAACACATTATTTATTATAATATTTAATTTGTACATTGATATACCAATGAAAATAATTTTGAAAATAAATTAAAATTTTTAAAAAGAAAGAAAGGAATTCGGTTAAAAAAAAGAAAAGAAAAAAAAGAGTCCATGCATAGGAATCATGGAAACTTCTTATAACAATTTAAGAGCCATTCTCTGTAATGACTTGAACTTTTATATAGGAGCTGTGGCACGCATAGTCTCAGAATTTCTCCAAACTCTCTATGATAAAAGTCTTTGATACCGTAAACTCAAATCAGGCAAAAATTGGTTGCTACGTGTCATGGTTACCATAGCAACATGTCCTAACGTTTGAAAAATGGCATTTTTCAACATGTTCAGAGTCCCCCAGTTAACGTTTGCAGCAGAGCAAACAAGTGGCAATGACTGTTTCTGAAAGTTGAAGGCCTGATGTCTTAAATGCATGATAAACATGTTTGGTAAATCAACTATTACATACGTTACTATGGAAACAAAGTATTCAAAAGTAATAATTTTGTTCATTTAATTTTATAAAGTCATATACTTAAGAATAAAAACAATTATAGGTTGAAATGCAAGCAAATAATAGACAAGAGATCCTTGTAACATATACCAAGGACGAAATATGATATTTCTTATAGGTTGGCAACGGTTGCTATGGTTTATTTACCTCGAAAGGATTTTAAATTTACTCTCTTAGTGTTTTAATCTTATCCTATCTTTTTAAAAAGCATATTTCTATGTAACTGATGATCAATTTTTAAAGGCATTGGTGTGACCCTAATTTTCACATTTCAAAAAATTCAAACTCAATTCTTTAAATAGAGCGTTGCTATGGAAATTAGCCGAAAAAATATGCATAAAAATCTGAAAAATATTCTGTTTCCTTGGATACGCACCCTTGCAAGTAGATTCCCAAAACTTTTATGATTGATATATATGAACAACTAACCTGACTTTGAATTTTGACTACCACCCAATCTCTAACTGGATGCAAAAAGCTGGCACATAGGGTTTAATATTGATATAAAATTAACAAAATTGAACATTTTCCCTTCTTGGTTACCATAGCAACAGTGATGTATTTTCCAACAAACTTTATCAATATATGATATTCAACTTTAGTTCTACCAGTTAAGTAGTATTCAAGGTGAGTTAAATAATATGTTTCTTGATTAAAAGGTAAATAAATTCCTAAAGGAGCAAAAAATATCACTTTAAACGACTGATACATTGTTTCCATGGTTACAATGCAAAGTAACATTTAATCCCAATTTTTCTTATGTTGTCGGTGTTGCAAGGTTCCAAGGATGCATATGTGTTAGTCATGAATTTTATTGTTTTTCCTCAAGATAGTAGCATTAACCCAATCATAGCAACAGATTTTGCATGGTTACGCTGTGTTACCATGACAACCATGAAAGTTATTTTTAGAATAATATTGCCAATACCTAATTACATAAGGTCAAATATTTTTTATTGTTTTTCTTAGGTTGTTGATTGAGTTTGATTATGTAACATCTATCATTGGTGAATATTGAGCGTTTTTCAGCATTTTTCAGCATCTAAAATGTATTCCAAATGTACCCATGGTAACCACTTACTAAGAGATAAATTCTAAATAGTTTCTTTATAGCATAAGTGGCAACAAGGTGTCATGTTTTTGGGAGAATGGTTTGTTTGTTTTTCTTAGTCTTTATTAAGGCGTAATAAAGATTCAAAGTAGCTGAAAATCTCAATTTTTTCAACTTTTCTGGCTGTTACCATGGCAACCAAGACACATAGCAACGAAATTTTATTTAATATATGTTCCTGGTGTCAAGTTGTAATAATGGGCAAAGTTTCATCAAAATCGGTGACCATGCGTGGCAAAGAAGTTTAAGTGGTTACAGAGAATCGCTATTAATAATTCATTAAAAAAATATACATATATTTTATGATTGATCAAATTATGGTATTATATAATATGTATATGTCTCTGCTTTGGTTAAGTTTTTTTTTTTTTTTTTTTTTTTTTTTTTTACAAAGTAGAATAATATCTAATTGAATATATAGAGGATATTCAATGTTTTGAAGATGAATATGGAATTTATTTCACGAGTGGGACAGGATTTTTTTTATATTTTCACGAGTGCGAAGCACGAGTGAAAATATCAAAAAATCCTGTCTCATGAGTGAAATAAATTCCATATTCATCTACAAAACATTGAATTTTCTGTTTATTACATTTTCTTTGATTTTCCCTTTGCCTCTGTCTTTTCTTAACACAGTGTCATAGGCTTGACGTCATAGTTGAGCGGTTGAGACGTCATACCTTAGAAGTTGTGTGTCAGACTGAAAACATTACATAGCATGAATTTTAGCAACATATTTAGGAAGAAATTTGCAGTTTTAGCTCTATCAAGATACTTAGTTACTATCTCTATCTTATAACAGGCCAGAAATTATTTTTTACTTACTTTGATATCCTTTCACACTGTGAGAGAATATCATTTTTGGTATTCTTTCACACTGTGAGAGAATATCACTTTTATTCAATAAATAAATCACAGTATTTCACTGTTGAAAATGTAATAATCCCTTTTATTATTTCATCTTTGATTTAATTATTTCAAAATATCTTCAATGCTTCTGTTTTTCTTCATTTAACTATTGATTTATTTACATTTTTCTGATGTGTTTTGGTGAACAGCTGATTTGTTATTAACGCGAGTTATCGTTCTTGCGGTAGGTCGTCTGAGAGAAGAAATAGTTCCCCATATCGAGCTTTAAAAATACACTTTAAAACTTCTTTTTATAAAACTTTTTTGTGTACTTTATATATTTAAGACATGATTAATAAGAATATCACATCAGTTTTGCTGTATATAGCCCATATTTTTGTAGGTCTTCCCTAGGTCTTCCGTAGGTCTTCAATTACCTGTAGGTCTTCAATTAGGTATTCCCATCTAGGATGTGTAAATTGTTAACTCGCCCTCTGAAAAGTCGATAAGTGTCTCAATACATGTATTTAATGAGAATTGCTTTTATAGATTCCAACATTATTAAACTTATTAGATGAAGAAAAAGAATAACACATTTACTTTACCATCAAGGATTTTTCAAGAAGATGTAATTGAGATTTGTTTCCAACACTGGATACGAATAATATATGAATGAACTTCCAAATAAACAAACGGAGAGTGATATATGATTTCATTCGAAGGTATGACACAATTATTATTTTATTGAGTTTAATTGTTGATATTTGTCACTGTCTGTTTACCATCTGTTACATAATTTTTTTTTCATTGAAAGTGTCGAAACCAAGATTTCTTTTTTTTTTGAAGTGAGTAACAATTTCTTTGTGTCAAGATAACACAGTCAGTTCTAGTTCCTGGTTTGTGTACACAAAAACATTTTGGTTGATAACATATAACATTTAAATTGCTAACATTTCTTTATAGATGTTAGAAACGTTGAATTTTGTCCTTTTTTAAAAAAAGATAATTGTTCATTTCTTAAGTTGCGAAAGAAATCTGCACATCAATTTTTTGTCTTCTCAATTTTTTTTTTCAAAAACTTTAATTTATTTACAGTTCTTTCATGTAAAGTAGACTGTTAATAATCAACTTTATTGTTTAAGTCATCCAAAGGTTATCTTTTCATGATATCTAGACAAACTTAATCAACCCATTTAATTTTAGGTGTTTTAATTGGCAATTACTTACATGTATATGTGGTAAGTTTCAGATCATATATTGTACAGGAGCCTTGAAAATACTGTTTAGAGTGTAGGTGAAAATACTGTACACTGCTCATTAAAATAATTGAACAAAATATGGACAAAAATATCAATATTAAAGGAAAATATTGCTAAATTTCAAATCTACAAAGGACATGGTATGGAACTTTAGGTGCAGTATGACCCCTTATTTGGTCTTCTCCATCACTGCAAGGCCATGTTAATCATATTGATATTTGTAGTAGGAAAGGAGAAATGCATGATAGAAAACATATGGCTGGGCTGGGAATCGAACCCGGGACCCCTGTATTACTAATACTAGTCAGGTGCTCTAACCACTGAGCTATCCAGGTGGATATTCACGGTCCGTAAAGCCCGAACTTCTACATTCCCCCCTCCTTAAACAGTCTTCGACCTCAAAGACACAAGTTCTAGGGCCCTGCCAGGAATTACTAATTTACACATACACTGTAACCTGAACAAGTCCCCCCCCCCCCCACACTGGCCACCAAAAGTAATAGGAAAGGAGAAATGCATGGAGAAAAACTGGACTGGGAATCGAACCTGGGACCCCTGTATTACTAGTCAGGTGCTCTAACCACTGAGCTATCCAGGGCATTCCAGGCTGATATCCACGGTCTGTAAAGCCCGAACTTCTACATATTGAAGAATCCTAAAAATCACAACAGAGCAATAAAAACCTTCAAGTGATGCTTGTTTTAAAACCAACATTAATTTTGATTGTAATTTTACATAGAGGCTACAAGAGGGTGACAAAGTATAATAATTTTTAACCAAATTTAATAAATTCTGACTGAAACTTGTAAACTTTAAAATACTTATCAGTTCAAGAGATTCTTATACACTTGATGTATCTGATACTTGTGCAATATGAAATATATAAATTTGATAGATAGGCAAGTTTGTGCTATGTTTTCTGAAACAAACTGTGCATTAGTTTATAAATTATGAATTCAAAATTTGAATAAAAGGATTAAAAATATAATTGACAAATTTTGTGACCTTCCTGTAACCTCAGTGTATCCTATCATTTAGATTTAATACTCAATTTGTAAGAGGGATAACAACAGGCTTTTGATTATGGACTATAAAATGTATAATTACATTGTTCTAAGATACATGTACACCCAAAACCAGGGGCCAAATAGGAGCCCTAGCCTATCTTGTCTTTTACAGTAGCATGTCGTGTTATTACTTATTGCAAGCAAACTTTCACAACTAGCTTTTGGAACAAAAAAATTTGAACAAAAATTGTCCCTAGAGCCTTGGTTAACGTCCCTACACTCCTTATATACCTCTGCGCCAAATCAAAAGTATCTCTCGTGAACTTCTAGAATGCTAGAGTAACAGTGTACCATGCAAGGGTGTCTGTCTCCAGTCACACTATATTTTTTAATTTCACAGGATACTAAAGCATCTCTCTGACTCTTTGTTCAGAGCAACCAAGCACTGTTACCGGTATTCACTGGTCCAACAAATTTCCAGTGCCATGAGAGGGAATTTTAAGAAATGCGTGGTGTGTTATCCAGAAATCCACAAGCGAGACATAATTTTCACGAAACTCAGATTATTGTTCTATTATAATCTTTTATACTACAAATATACGCGAGAATTAAATTTTTGCGAGCATGCTGTCTCAAGTAATTACGCGAAAATAAAGTTCTTGCGAATAAAAAGTGATCTACAGTAGTAGCTAAGGTTAGAAGCAAATATAAATATTTTCATATGACAGGAAGATAGTGATTGTTGGTGTGATTTTATAAAGATTAACGGTTTAACCTGAAGGCCTTATCATCCTTTTATTGTATGTACCAATACCATTCATTATTGAAGCAAAAAAAGGTAGTCTAATTGTTTTTGCCTCGATCTTTATGGCACAGATTGAATTTTTTAGCTCACCTGAGCTGAAAGCTCAAGTGAGCTTTTCTGATCACCCGTTGTCCGTCATCCGTCCGTCCGTCCGTCCGTCTGTCCGTCCGTCTGTAAACTTTTCACATTTTCAACTTCTTCTCAAGAACCACTGGGCCAATTTTAACCAAACTTGGTACAAAGTATCCTTGGGTAAAGGGGAGTATAAATTATTAAAATAAAGGGCCAAGTCCCCTTACAAGGGGAGATAATCAAGAAAAGACAAAAATAGGGTGGGGTCATTAAAAAATCTTCTTCTCAAGAACCACTGGGCCAGAAAAGCTGAAACTTATGTGGAAGCATCCTGGGATAGTGTAGATTCTAAATTGTTAAAATCATGACCCCCGGGGATAGGGCGGGGCCACAATAGGGAATCCAAGTTTGACATTGAAATATGTAGGAAAAATCTTTAAAAATCTTCTTCTCAAGAACCACTGGGCCAGAAAAGCTGAAACTTATATGGAAGCATCCTGGGGTAGTGTAGATTATAAATTATTAAAATCATGACCCCCGGGGATAGGGCGGGGCCACAATAGGGAATCCAAGTTTGACATTGAAATATATAAGAAAAATCTTTAAAAATCTTCTTCTCAAGAACCACTGGGCCAGAAAAGCTGAAACTTATATGGAAGCATCCTGGGGTAGTGTAGATTATAAATTATTCAAATCATGACCCCCGGGGATAGGGCGGGGCCACAATACGGAATCCAAGTTTTACATTGAAATATGTAGGAAAAATCTTTAAAAATCTTCTTCTCAAGAACCACTGGGCCAGAAAAGCTGAAACTTATATGGAAGCATCCTGGGGTAGTGTAGATTCTATATTGTTCAAATCATGACCCCCGGGGGTAGGGCGGGGCCACAATAGGGAATCCAAGTTTTACATTGAAATATGTAGGAAAAATCTTTAAAAATCTTCTTCTCAAGAACCACTGGACCAATAAAGCTGAAACTTATTTGGAAGCATCCTGAGGTAGTGCAGATTGATTCTAAATTGTTCAAATCATGACCCCCGGGGGTAGGGCGGGGCCACAATAGGTATATTAAAAGGGGGGAATCTGGTAAAGAACAGCATGGCCAAAGTTACTCAGGTGAGCGATGTGGCCCATGGGCCTCTTGTTTTTTTATGCACCAGATTGCATTCGATTTTTAAAGATTAAAGGACATCCAGGAAGTCTAAATATAGAATTATCATGAACAAGATAAAAATCACCCACCCTAGTGATTGTCACAGTGAGGGGCCTATACTGTCAGGGTTTTATACTAAAGTAATCAGATTCTCAAGGAAGCATATTGGGGATTTAATTAAAGTGCTGAATCCTTCCTCATCATCGAACAGATTCTTATAATATTAGCAATTTTTATAGAGTGACATTCTAGTTTCATCATAATTTTTTTTAAAATGCCATTGTAGATAGCATTGGAACAAGCAGAGAATATACACTGGATTTGAAAGAAGCAGCATGTGTTGACCAGCTGACCTGAGGAAATGGCTGGCTATGGGAATAGTTATGGACCAGGTGGTCAGGGTCAGGACATACCTATGACAGAGAGGTCACACTGTAAGTACAAGTATATACCATAGTAATTATAGGGATTAAGACATAGGGGGAGAAACAAGATTCTATTAAAGTCTTTGAAATTTGTGGAGCAATTATATGTACCAGTATGATACACTTTTGTCCTACAAACTTAAAATTGTTTCTCTCATTTACCTTAACTTTTCATTGAAATTATTTTTTTCATGTTTTTAACTCTATTTTTATTTTTCATGGTCACTTTGTGAGAATTTAGGTCATGTTCATTGGACAGATACACAGATACAATACATACATGCATGACTGGATTTTAAAATTCTTCATTTTTGCATGCATGGATTTTGAAATTCCTCATATTTTATAAAGGTGATGAGCACCCTTGGTGTTTTTAACCGTGCTCAAAAATGAAGTTGAGATCATAAAGAAATATAATTCGATACCTGTTTAATTGCACACACTCTGCAGTTCTGAAGAGACTTCAAGAGAAAATTTCATTGTAAAGAAATGTTGAAGCATTTCATCAAAATACATAAAACGTTTGTTAGATTTGGAGGCTTCTGGTAAAAGTTGACTGGTTTTCTTTTTCCTGTTACCTGTTTTCTTCTCTCTCCAGATAAAAACTGTTTGAGGCATTGTTAGAATTTGGTTATTAGTTAAAGAGCCTTGCTGGAACTATAAACAAAAATATTAAAGCACAGCAACTTAGACCTCTTGTTTTGTTTTAGACACAGTGCATTGTAAGTATCAAATGTAAACAAAACACTCCAAAATGTAAGCAAAATACGTGTACTGATTCAGAAGTATAAAATCATTAAATTTAAAATAAGCACAATATTGTATGAACTACATATGATATCCAACTTTCAGTATAACCTTTTTTTCCACCTCTGATACTTTGAAAAGTGAAATATGCATTCTGTAGCATGTTTAGAATAACAATAAACCATCACAATATTACTGTACATTTCTATTCTCACTCATAGCTACTTGACAGATGTATTCATAACAATGTAGCATATTGTCATTACCCTTCAGTAGATGTTATTTATAGCAGTGTTTACACAATTATTGTTGATTTTTTAAGTTAACCCAGCATACCGTGATGACAGTCTCCCACACGACAGGGAGAGAGTGGTTGTAGACGTGGAGGGGATACACATGCAAGATCGCCGGGGTTCTGATGGTTCACAGGAATTCAATCAAGAAGGCAGCACTCGCAGGAGATGGGCGGCCACAGAGGAACTGAGGGACACTGCTGATCTGATTAACTCCCTCCCCAGTCGACAGCTTGGTCAGTGGTCAAGAGTGGTCATCTACAACCACTCTGAGAAAATTTAAAGTTTAATTAAATAATAAAAGACTGTAATAAAGCATTCTTATCAAATCACTTAAAACTGTGTAAAGTGAACATAAATTACCATATGTGGATGCAGCTAAAATGTAAATGAAAAACAAGACATCAAATCAGTATATAGTAAAACTTGGTTATAATGAAGTCCTGGCTACCTGGGAATTTATTTCCCTATATCCATAATTTGTTATATTCGTATGACAAATTCACTGAAGTATATATGAAAATTCACAACATGGATTTTTTTGTCAAGTATGACTATCAAATGTATTTTGGGAAGTATTAATTACTTAAGTTATTTTATCTTTGAAAATTTGTTATAAAAGATGTAAATTTCATTATTTTAACCTCTAGGGGTAAAAAAATCAGTTCATTCTATCCATAAATTTGCTATATCTGAGTTCATTATATCCATAAAACTTTACAAAGAATTGTAAAGAAATTGGAATGGGATTCCAAAAAAACTCTGTTATATCCATGTTCATAATAAACAAGGCTATGAAAAATATCTGAGTAAATCTTTTGTGTCTTATCTTACAGAGCAAATAGCCAGTAGTGTGACAGCCAAAGAGTCTCTCCGAAGAAGGAAAAGCAGTAGACGATCCCTACATGGAACAATTAGAGCTGCTCGGGGGAAGGGAGCGGACGAACTGGCAGAGTCATTCAAACGCAATGATGAATATATGGATGAGTTAGATGGAGAAGCCAGAACAACAGAGACATTGAGGAGAATTGCTCTACCTATGCAGGATAAAATTTCAATCAAGTATGAATTTCATTCAATCATGTCATTTGTTTGTAAATGGTACATGCTCTCTGTATCATTTGCCATTACTGTAGTTGTTCACATCTTGATGTTAAATGTTTTGTGTTGTTTGCTTGCATTTCTCCTCAGTAAATATTTTGGTTTATGTTTTAGAAAAACTACTTCAGAAACCAGGAAACAGATGACATTGAAGAGAGGCAAGCATAAAAATATAGGATGGTGGAAAAGGACTAAGTACAGTATTGGAATCGTAAGTGTCAAAACAGGGATAGTGTATTGTTTCTGTATATTAGATTTTCGAATTGTAAAACATATGTACATTTAAAACACCAAATAACATACCATATATTGTCATTGTTACAAGAATTTGCATTTTAAAAACACTTAAAGTTAAAAATTGAAATTTGGATGTCCTAATTCCATGGTGTTGACAGTTATTTTCACACTTCTAGTCCTGGATGCACTTCAAGCATCGAATGGCTGAGTTTGCCTACTCCTTGGAGTTATGGAGAAGTCATATGAAGAGGATAGAGGGACACTTTGGGACGGGCGTGACTTCCTACTTCCTGTTTCTGAAGTGGATTTTCCTCCTGAACATCCCTGTGTTTACCTTGACTTTTGGGTTTGTTGTTATCCCCCAGATTCTCTATAGGTACTATCTGAAGGAACCTACTGGATATGGCTGGCCGGAGAATACAACGAGTGTCACATTTACAGGGGAGGAACTCCTGACAGGGGGTGTAAGTACAATCTACTGTAAGGTCACTACAGCTGGAATATACTGACAGGAAGTTAGTACTGAAAGGTCACTATAGCTATAACATATACTGGGGAGGAACTTCTGACAGAAAGTGTGTTTTCTGTAAAATTTACAGGAACTACCAATAAGAAATGTAAGCACTAAGATTGTTTGTGAACAACAGTCAAGATAGAATTCATGTATACTGCACATCTCCACTTTGGCCAGTTTTTCCTTCAAAAAATATCCAAAATATACTCCCCTTCCAGTGATATGGGGGAGGGATATGGTAAAAATAAAAAGTAAAATTAAACAAGTTATACATGCATATAAAAGAAAGAGATCAATTTTTTTATTTTTGAAATTAAGGGGAAAAAATGATTATGCATAACAGGGCTAAAATTTGGTAAATTTATTTCAAAATATCCCCATAAATATGCAGCTATCTATATGTAGTGTAGATTCACATTCCTTGGGCTTAGGCTTCCATAAGTGCTTCTACAGAACAGAAGGCTGGTCACCAAAGTTCTACATCTGGGACATGTGGGGTTCAGTTTTACTCTGGATTGTTTCCTGAAGTACAGCAAATGTATATCCATCAAGACCTGTATACAATTATATGATATTTAGTTTGGGAGCCACAAAATAGAGATTCATTATGTGTTCATTTGATGGAGATAGATATGTGTCTTAGTAGAACATTATGGTTTATGGGGCTTTAGATATAAAGAAGTGAATTGACTTTATAAAGTAATGTAGAGGATATTGAAGCTTATTTCTAGCATACCTTCAGAAACAGATAAACTTTCTGTTGTAAAAAACATTTAAAGTAAAAAAAAAATATATTGAGGCATAAGTATGTAAAATTCTTTTATTTAGTGGTTTACATTTATAGAACTGGTTTAACAACACTGAAATGTACTATGGATTTTACACCAATGAGAAAATTGCCATACCAAGGAATTCTACCACTATGTATGACATGAAGTATGCCTATCTTTTTACATGTGGTGGCTACTACATCCTCTGTCTTATCACACTAGCTATGAGGTAAGGCCTAGAATTCTAATATAATATTGAAATTTAGTTTTCTATTTTACAAATATGAATTGCATTTATTTGTATGAGGTATTTCCAACATATTGTTGAATCATCATTGTTCATGGGGGACCAATGTTCATGAAAATTATGGATATTTGTACCCTCAAATTTACATCTCCATGAATGATATTTGTAAATACTAGTTCATTGATTCTTCTGTATATACTGTTTAATCATGAAATAACATTCCCACAAACCAGTAAAATTTTGGCTGCCATTAAACATTGACCCCCAGGAATTAAAAATGATTCCACATTAATATGTTAAATTTTAATGCAGACATTGATATGAATATTGAGGTATCCTTTTGAATTTTGCAGTATCTCCCACTCCTACAAAATGAATTACATTGAGGGCAGTGGCACTCACACGTTTTACAATGTGAGTCGTGTGTTCTGTGGCTGGGACTATAACATCACAGACAAAGCAGCAGCTAAACTCAAACATAAGAGCTTCTACAATGAAATGAAGGTAAGGCAGAATTACAGATGTCAACTAAATTATGTCAAATATTATAGCACTGAATCAATGAATTATTTTCAATTTAAACAAAAAAAATATACATTGTATAGGTTTTTAACACATGGTATTTTAACTGAATAAGAAAACTTAAAGGTATTGATCTCTGAAAGAAATGCAGTTTCTGTAGACCTTGATAAATGTTTGTTTGCACCACCAATAATTATTAGAAGTCTGATCACAGTACTTTGGCATGATAATTACAATCTTCATGTACTGTAAGTCTATACCCAGCTTGATTATTATTATCCTGTCATTTGAAGGAGTATTTATCAGGCAGTAAAAAGAAAAAGGTCAAGAAGAACATGGAAGAGAAATGTAAGTTGTTCTTCCTGCGAGTGTTTACAAACCTGATCATCCTGGGTGCCATTGGTGGCCTGTCTTATCTTGTTTTCTGGATATCAAGGAATGATTCACTCAAGGTAAGGGTTCATTGAAAGGTACTCATTACCTGGGAAAAGGAGGGGTTTTGAAAGATTGGACAGAAAAAATTGCTTTGTGTAAATAAAAAGTTCTACTCATATAAATTTCACAAGATGATTATTGTGTAAATTTGGATAAAGTACTCAAAACTAACTTTTTTAGCTCTATTGCTCAGAGACTAGAAGAGCTTATGGGATAATAAGGTGTCCGTCGTCCATCCGTCTGTCTGTAAACAATTTTTCAAAATGCTACTCCTCCTACAGATTTAGTCTGATTTCAGTATAACTTGGCACACAAGTAGACTACACTAAGATACATAATTCTATAAATCGATTTTTGAATTCAATGAACGATGTTGCCAAGGTTACTAAAATTAGAAATTTCTGTGATATACATTCAAAACGCTACTCCTCCTATAGTTTTGGTCTGATTTCAATATAACTTGGCACAGAAGTACACTAAGATACATAATTCTGTTTATCAGTTTTTGATTTCAATCAATGGTGTTGCCATTATTACTCAAAACACAGTTTTCTGTGAAATACTTTCAAAACGCTACTCCTCCAACAGTTTTGGTCTGATTACAATATAACTTGACAAAAAAGTAGACTACTCTAAGATACATCGTTCTGTATATCCGTTTTTGATTTCCATGAATGGTGTTGCCAAGGTTACTAAAAAATACAAATTTCTGTAAAATACTTTTAAAATGCTACTCCTCCTACAGTTTTGGTCTTATTTTAATATACTAGTAGCTTGGCATGCAAGTACACTAAACTGAGATACATAATTCCCTAAATGTTTTTTTTTTACTTTGATGAACATTGTTGCCATGGTTATTAAAATTAAAAATTTCTGTAAAACTCTTGTAAAAGGCTACTCCTCCTACAGTTTTAGTCTGATTGCAATAAATCTTGCCACAAAGAGAAACTAAGCCAAGGATCATTATTCTCTTTATTGCTGTTGCAAAGTTTCAAGTTTGAAATGTTTGATGCAGTAAAAATTTAGCATATTTTCAAGCATGAACATTTTAGCTTATTTATGAATCAGCATTTTGTTATAAAAATTATCAACATGAAATTCCTCCAACTGGTAATTAGGTAGGCCCGTAGGAACGGTTTCAAAAGGAGGGGGGCTAACTTCCCAAAAAATCTGATAAGCAAAAAAAAAAAAAAAAAAAAAATATCTAAAAAAAAAAAAAAACTGACACACACCAAAAAAAAACTAATTAACTGTCCAAATCCTACAACTTGCCAGTGCTTGACTTTTGAGCAACAAAAAGTGAGGGGGCCAAGCAGCATCTTACGGAAAGTTTACGATAGCAAAATATTGTACTCAGAAAAGGCCCCCCTCCCTGTGTTCTAAGGGCCTGTTAGGTGTGTTTCACAGTTATTGTACAAATTGTTGAATTATTCATATTATTAATCAACCTCTAAAAATGCAACATTTTCAACTTTTTTGTGATCCACTTTATTGGCAGATACTGGAGAAGGTACAATAGACAATATTTAAAGCATGAGTTCATTGTTTTATTCTGTATAACTCTTACTTTGAATCTTACTGTAAATCAGAGAAAATGTATGTCTACTATAATCTGCTGTAGCAGTTTGAATGATGGTTGAGATTCAAAGATAAACCTTATTTTTGTAAATTCATTTCTAATTGTCAGTTGTTACTGTTACTTCTTTCTTTTCCAATGAAGTAAAGGTACCTTACATGATTGTACTGTAAATCACTTTTTATTTGCGAGAACTTCAGTTTTGCCTATTTTCGCAAGCTGCTTGTGAAAATGTTATTCTCAGACACATATATTTATATTATTGAAGATTATATACAAAAACTACAATAATTCGTGAAAATTTTGTCTCGCTTATAAATACAAAAATTTTCCCACAATAGTAAAGCATCGCGAAAAAATATGGTGATCTACAGTATTTCTTGCATATACATGTAGGTTTCTGATATTGGAGCATGCACTAACAAACTCAGAACATGTTTATAAATTAAAAATGTTGCATGGTATCTAGCCATTATTGGTAACATCTTGTATGAGACATTTCTGATATTGTGATGTCATTCTGAAAGTCAGTTGGGAAAAAGTACTTGTCTTTAAAATGAACAGAATGATGGAAATTAAAGAGAACTTTTTAAACTAGTACACATATCTAAAAAAATTTTTAAATCAGACTAGTTAAAAAATATGCTGATATGCTTACTTACATGATTGTTCAGAAAAGTGTGTTTTCAATTCTTGCTAATCCTCTGCTGTGGATTATTTTTTAGCTGACCGTTTATATTTTGAGTGATATGGCGCTGTCTCTCTGTGTGTCAGGAATATTTTTGATTTTTCCACCAATCTTCTCCATGATTGCTAGATATGAAAGATATGAAGAACCAAAGAATGAATTGTACATCAACATGATCAGGTATTTTATTAGTTTAAAAGAAGTCCTCTTTTCATGCCTTGGGTTAACTAATAGAAGAACAAATAATTGTCTGTGTGTATCTGTTATCAATAATGCTATATTCCTTAACAGAAACAGATTGGAAACTGATTGTCCAGGTATTGCTTTGCTTCTCAAAAGTTTAAAACAGGGTTACTCTGGTTAAAGAATTGCCTCAAACTATGTGCTTCCTGGACACCATAGCAAAGTATGGTGATGATGATGGTACAAACACTTCAAACAAACACTTCTGAATCTGTTTTTATTTGGGTCACAACAAATAGGTTTTTTCCCCTAATCATTCTCTGTCTCTCCATCAAAATCCAATCATGGCCTAACTTATATTATAATGGAGATGAAGCTCATACAACACCTAAGATTGCTTATAATCTGAGAATATGTCTTTACTTTGACCGTTTATATTGTTCATGGTTTCAGCACGCATGAAATTTGTACTGTTATGTACACAGGTCTTGTTTTAGTCTATATAGTAAACACATGAATGTGACAAATCTATATGCGGGAAAATCTCAAAATACTAGTACATGAAGTATTCACAAAAATTGGACAGCTAAGCAAGAAGTTTAATTTGCCAATAGTGAAAATAAAGCATGTACCTGTATTCTTGTAGTTTACAATATTGTGATTGTATGTTATTCCTCCACAAACAAAAGTGCCGTTTTACATATATAAATATGTTTCTTTTTTCTGAGATAAAAATGTTATGTTTGTTCACATTAAATATGAAGGAAAATCTACAAATGTAATTCTTTTAACAGTGTATTTTATTTCTAAAGATTTTGTTTCAAAGAAAATTGTTTTTAGGAAAATGCAGTAGCACATGTTCTTTTATTGTCTCTTGAATGTCTATTCATGGTTGTGTGAATATGGTGTTTACTGATTGATCAGAAAAACTTGCTTGTTTAAGAAGTATATTTTTAGCAATTTTCAATTACATGTATCATGATGTATTATTCTTAAATACCATATATGAAAATCATCTAGACCTGTTTTACATTGGTGGAAATATGCAAAATTGTGGTCCATATATCACTTAAACTTTGCTTATTCTTTGAGGTGCATGAAGCCTTTTAATTTGTTACCCATGACAAAACATAATTTTGATGACAAATTTATATGAATCATCAATTCACTGTATGTTTTTCATCCACAGAACCATGTTGCTCAAAACCTATGTGCTGGGAATCCTGGTATATTTCTGGTTCACTGAAACAGCTAATGATAAAAAAATAGTAAGTTACCTCGAGCTTGGCAAGTGCACAAAATCCTACATTATTCTGTAGCCCATGGGATCTTGTTCAAAACACAAACACTAGTTTAAGAGGGCTGGGTGGTTGTGGCCATTTTCAGACTATATTGATCTCCTTTAGAAGAAGAGCTCCATATAAAGATATACAAAAATGATCAAATTTTAAAACTAAAATGTATGAAATTTTTGTTTGCCAAATGATAGTTGACAGCTTAAGATATCTATCTAAAAAATTAAGTTATATCTGATGGTTAATTTGTTGACCCCCCAGCCTCCTTAAGTTACTTGTCATGAATACCAAAAATAAATATTTTACATCATACTAACAAATTATTCAGAATGTGACATTTTCGTAGTTTTTTTAAATTTAAAGGATTTGCTAAACTCTGTTATTTATGTCATTACATCTGCATTTAGAATTAAATAATAATAGTGTTAGAAATTGGATTTTTAAAAATATTTTTGTACAAATTGCACATCTGTAATGATCTAGTCCATCTTTACCAATGATCTAGTACAGAGTTGAGAATCATTAAACTACTAGTGTCAGTATATTTACATCAATGAAAAGTGTTGAGGTTATGTAATCTGAGTCTGTTTTCCATCAAAAATATTAATTTGAATAGGTATTGAAGCTTTCACCTTATATCTGACAAAAGTAATGATGGTGTGATGATTTTTTTTATTAACTGGAAACAGTTTCTGCACTTATACTTGTACAGTATTCTCTTTAATTTTTAAAGTTTTTTTTTTAGTGTATACTTATGTTGTAAACTAAAAAAAAGTATACTCTCTCTGACTCAATTCTTGATTCAAAGTTGGAATGAAAAAGAAAAAGTTAATATTATTTATATTTTATTGCAGTGCTGGGAGACAAGTGTGGGCAATGAGATTTATCGTCTCGTGTTGGTAGACTTTTTCTTTATTCTTGGAGCAACTTTTGTTCTGGAATTCTTACGCAGGTACATTTAGTATTCTTTTAGATATACATTGGTTATTTTTGGAAGATATTTGTTTTTATGATATACATGTATATAGGATATCTGACATTATGTTCATTTGAGGGATGATCAAAAAGTTTGCAAACTAATTGAATTACTTCCATAAAAGAAATAAAATTAGGTTTCAATGTTCATTATTTTTTAAAGTAGTCTTCTCCGATTTTAATGCACATCTGCCACCGTTCTGCCCATGCGCGAATCACATGATCCAGGTGGTCACATGACATGCTCCATAGCGTTCTGTTCACAGAAGCTGAAAGATTTTTCCGAGTCTTATATTTCTTACCATGCAAGTTATTTTTTATAAGAAGAGAACAGTCCATTTGTCAAATATGACCAAATCTAGGCAATAGGACAGGTGGATAAAGATATCCTTCCCCAGAATGAGCATGGTGACCATCACAACCCGAGTCCTCTGTCTTGGGAGCGTCGTTTATCCAATATGGATATAGTATGGGCGCCTTCTTTTTATCATATCTGCTATGTTTAAAGTCTAAAGTAAACGATATTTTAGGGATTCAATAACTATATTATTGTTAAGATATTCAACTATTTTTCCTTCTGTAACTTGGCGATCTTTCATAACAAAATGCTCAACTAAGGACACATCTCTCTCCCTGCTTGCTTTCACTGGGCAACAGAACAAACATCATTTTTAATCATCTCCCTTTCTTCACTAAAACAATCAATCCAATTAATGATTAAATTTCTGGCAAGTCTTTTGTCTTCATTTATGTTGTATAAATTATTATATGCTACTGCAAAGGAATTTCCAAGATACACGTTAAACTTTACTGCCATTCGTTGCTCGAGTAAGAATGAGTCAACCATTTTTTGTCACAACTCACCTACATATTAACGTCATTTTCACATTGTGACGTCACAAACATGGAGCTAAACATAACTTGGCACCTGCTATTTACAGAACATGTGTATGACTATATGTGTGCCAAATTTCATCCTGATCTGAATCGTGGCTTTGTAAATATAGAGGTAGTTCGCGAACTTTTTGATCACCCCTCGTATAGTAGGATATTTGACACTGTTCATCTTGTGTGATATTTGACTCTGTACTGTTCATCATATAGGATATTTGACACTGTTCATTACATCTTGTAGGATATTTGACACTGTTCATTACATCTTGTAGGATATTTGACACTTTATTACATCATGTAGGATATTTGACACTGTTCATTACATCTTGTAGGATATTTGACACTGTTCATTACATCATGTAGGATATTTGACACTGTTCATTACATCATGTAGGATATTTGACACTGTTCATTACATCTTGTAGGATATTTGACACTGTTTATTACATCATGTAGGATATTTGACACTGTTCATTACATCATGTAGGATATTTGACACTGTTTATTACATCTTGTAGGATATTTGACACTGTTCATTACATCATGTAGGATATTTGACACTGTTCATTACATCTTGTAGGATATTTGACACTGTTCATTACATCTTGTAGGATATTTGACACTTTATTACATCTTGTAGGATAATATTGAAACAGTTCTCTTCATCTTGTAGGATAATTGACACTGTTCTGTTTATCATGTAATATATTTGACACTATCATATTCGTCACGAAGGATATTTGACAAAATTAAGTGGTAATATTTTAGTGCCTTTTGTGCTGCTTTAGTATTCCTCCTCCTATACCACTGAATAAAATTTAGAAATGTTCACAGAATATTTACTACATAGTGCCATTGTACACCTCCTATTTAATGTTCTGATTGGACAGATGTTTAGGGTTTCTTGTGTCAGTTATATGGATTATCATTTTGTGAGCTCAGTGCTCACAGTAGCTCTAATTGTCATTTGGTTTCTATGTAGGTTATTTGACATTGTTTTATTCGTCTTACAGAATTTTTGCAAAGTATTGTTGTAAGAAGAAAGAGGAAGGGCAGGGAGGACAGACTGCAGGGCCAGAGTTTGACATTGGGAGGAACACATTGGATCTGATCTACTCCCAGGCTCTGTGCTGGTAAGTATCAGAATAAGATATCATCAGACTTAGTACAATTAATTCTTCTCCCTCAAGGGAAATATATGACATATGCATACCATTTTCTGTATCTGTTACAGAGTAGAAATATAAAACATAAAATGCTCTGAATTTCATGAGAAAACAAGATGTGTTTGTGAAACACTATGCACCCGGCGGCAACAAAGTTCGAAAAAGCTATTTTTAGCGTATAGGTCACAGTCAAGGTCACAAGGTCATTGACCTTGATGTCATTTGAAAGAACTTAATTAGTGGAGTATGCATACCAAATATGAAGTCTCTATCTCCTATGGTTCAAAAGTTATGGCGAAGGTTAAAGTTGACAACAGACAGACAGGACAAAAACAATATGCGCCCCCGATCTATCGATTCGGGCCCATAAAAATATACCTTTGGAAATAGTTTATCATACTGGTAAATATTATACAGTTATTTATTGAGTGATTATGAAGGCAACATATTAATTGGATCCAGAAAAAAATGTTACCTTAAGTCAGTCCAATATCAACATTGTGTGACTGCTTCCATCAACAGTTTGATTTATAAAACTTATTTATAGTATTAGATTAAGTATCACAGATTATAAGTTATATGATTTGTGTTTGTGTTACAGGTTGGGAACATTTTATTCTCCACTTTTGTCTCTTGTTATGATGGTTAAGCTCTTCATTATCTTCTATGTCAAAATGGTACGTATAAGCAGCTTAGAACATTTTACTTAATATTGTTATATAATATAATTTTGGTAGTAACGTGTCATTTGATTGGATAAAAAATTAGTTTATATTGTATAACCTGTGTTGCCTACGTCACAATGACTTAAGTCAAAAACCTATTAATCATGATGTTACTTTTGAAATATGTTCAATTTGAAGGCATTTTTGAAGGAAAAATTGTCCTATTTTGTATACTTGATGATGGAAAATTAAATTAGAAGGAGTGAATTTTTTTGTGGTTTATAAAGTGTAAACTGCCCCAATCCAGGTTATACAGTATAACTTGGGTAGCTATTCAATTCATTCTTTAATTATCTGAATTCTTGAAGAAAACATTTAGAAAGACTGATTTATAAAAACAAAAGGTATAATTGTTTTAGATCATTTTCGATTTCTTCTAACAAACAAATTTAAGATAACAATATCAAGTTAGCTCTTCATACTTCATACTATAGTGTCATTTGATTTCATTTTTAGCTCACCTGAGCTGAAAGCTCAAGTGAGCTTTTCTGATCACCTGTTGTCTGTCCGTCCGTCCATCCGTCTGTCTGTCCATCCGTCCGTCTGTAAACTTTTCACATTTTAAACTTCTTCTCAAAAAACCACATGGCCAATATTGACCAAAGTTGGTACAAAGGATTTTTAGGTGAAGGGGAGTTTAAATTGTCAAAATGAAGGGCCAAGCCCCCTTACAAGGGGAGATAATCAAGAAAAGACAAAATTAGGGTGGGGTCATTAAAAAATCTTCTTCTCAAGAACCATACTGGGCCAGAAAAGCTGAATCTTATGTGGAAACATCCTGGGGTAGTGTAGATTCTAAATTGTTCAAATCATGACCCCTGGGGGTAGGGTGGGGCCACAATGGGGAATCCAAGTTTTACATTGAAATATATAGGATCTTTAAAAATCTTCTTCTCAAGAACCATACTGGGCCAGAAAAGCTGAAACTTACATGGAAGCATTCTGGGGTAGTGTAGATTTTAAATTGTTCAAATCATGACCCCCAGGGGTAGGGTGGGGCCACAATGGGGAATCCAAGTTTTACATTGAAATATATAGGAAAAAATCTTTAAAAATCTACTTCTCAAGAACCACTGGGCCAGAAAAGCTGAAACCTATGTTGAAGCATCCAGAGATAGTGTAGATTCTAAATTGTTCAAACCATGACCCCTGGGGGTAGGGTGGGGCCACAATGGGGAATCCAAGTTTTACATTGAAATGTATAGGAAAAATCTTTAAAAATCTTCTTCTCAAGAACCACTTGGTTAGATAAGCTGTAAGTTACAAGGAAGCATCCTGGGGTAGTGTAGATTTTAAATTGTTCAAATCATGACCCCTGGGGATAGGATGGGGCCACAATAGGTATTACAAGGGGAAAATCTGGTAAAGAACAGCAGGGCCAAAGTTACTCAGGTGAGCGTTGTGGCCCATGGGCCTCTTGTTTCCTTAAATTAATAACTTTAATTTCAAAACTTTGTGCTACAAAACCCTTTCATTTTTTTCCCCAGATTAGTGTTCTTCAGAACTGCCGGCCTTCATTGCGACCCTGGAGAGCTGCCAAAAGTCACACCATTTTCATGGGCTTCCTGTTCTTTTTTTTCCTGATGGCCATGGTAGCCGTGGCTGTTGGGGTCATCATGTAAGAATTTGGTTCAGTGCTGTTATACATTTCCAGCATTTTCGATAAGTTGATCTTACTTCTTATGTGGAAAATTTTAAGACATATTTGAATTTTTCATTTTATAATTTGTATCCCAGCATTTTCAATAAATTGACCTTATTTCTTATGTGGAAAATTTTAAGCATATTTGAATTTTTTATTTCATATTTTTATTTTTTTTTTTTTATTAATAGTTTTTTTATTCATAGAATTGAACCAAGTAAAGTTTGTGGTCCATTTCGTGGAGAAGAGAGGGCTTATTCCATTGTGACCCAACTGATTGACAGCTGGAAAGGAAATTGGTCTTGGCTCCGTGACATCATTAACTTTATATCCAGTCCAGGGTGTATAGCCAGCATCCTGGTGGCTCTGTGGTAAGTCATTAACTTTATATCCAGTCCAGGGTGTTATAGTGATCATCCTGGTGGCTCTGTGGTAAGTCATTACCTTTATATCCAGTCCAGGGTGTATACTCAACATCCTGGTGGCTATGTGGTAAGTCTTAAACTTTATATCCAGTTTATTGTGTAAAACCAACATCCTGGTGGCTCTGTGGTAAGTCATTAACTTTATATCCAGTCCAGGGTGTTATAGTGATCATCCTGGTGGCTATGTGGTAAGTCTTAAACTTTATATCCAGTTCATTGTGTAAAACCAACATCCTGGGGGCTCTGTTGCAAGTCCTTAACTTTGTATCCAGTTCACTGTGTAAAACCAACATCCTGGTGGCTCTGTTGCAAGTCATTAACGTCATATCCAGTTCAGGGTGTATAGCCAGCATCTTGATGGCCCAGAAGTAAATCTTAAACTTCATATACAAGTAAAGACTGTACTCTGGTGGCTTTGTGGTACATGTACTATATTAGTAAGTCTTTAACTTGAAATCCAGTCGGAGTGAGTAGTTAGTGTCATGGTGGCTATATGATCTGTAGCTGCAGATCTGCAGAACTGTAGCGTTATGGTTTTACATTTTAGTCTTTAACCAATAAATTCACTTGTTTTGAATTTTCTGTCTTTCAACATCCATGTTGACTTACTGACGATATCTCGCTAAAGATGCCTGTAAATACGACTAAAAATGGCTAGGAGGTGGATAAAATATACAGGTTGGTTATAGAATATGTCTAGAATTAAGGAAGGAAAGGATGTTGATTGACCAAAGCTGGAAAGTTGAGAAATACATCCTAACCATGCGCAGAAAATCTTGCGCCATAAATTGTATTTTATTTGTATTACAGGATCTGTAGCGTTATGGTCAAAGACTAAATTTAAAACCATAATGCTACAGTTCTGCAGCTATGTGGTCTGTAAACTTTATAACAATATCATGGTGCATAGTCAGTGTCATGGGGTCTCAGATTACAATCTGGTTAGTCACTGGTTCACAGAATAACAGCAACACTACATTAAAATTACTAGGTTTCAAAAAAAAATGACATTGTTTAAACTAATGAGGTTTTAAGATGACAGCATTGACAAACGGATTCATTTTGCTGCTTTCAGTGTTGGGACTTACTACATG
Organism: Saccostrea echinata; assembly: GCF_033153115.1. Lineage (NCBI taxonomy): Eukaryota > Metazoa > Mollusca > Bivalvia > Ostreida > Ostreidae > Saccostrea > Saccostrea echinata. Next base: position 923,931 of record NW_026889802.1, read on the forward strand.
AGAATTGTGATGGTGGGGCACAAAGAGATGGTGACACTATTGAGGCAACAGCTACATATGGTTTGTGAAATCACTAATTATTTATTCTCTGACACAGATAAATACTTGTATCTCAAAATAATGACATCTTCAGTGTACACAACAGAGAGAGCATATTCCATACTTTTGAACAATTACAAGATTTCAGTGCAATTCCTGGAATTTTTTTTATTATATACAGTGTATATAAATCGCAAGTACATATATATATTGCAAGAAATGGTAGTTTTTGGACTTCTCACATGTATTGAATAGTAACTACTCTAGATTCCTAAATATACGCAAGGAATGAATTATCGCGTAATTACGCGAGAAGCACCACTCGCGAAATAAAATTACTTGCTTTAATTTTTTTGGTGCTGAAATCAATGTAAAATCCCTCGATCAACCATTCACTCACGAATTATACTTCTCGTGATTTGACATTGAAGAACCATTTCGCGATAATAAGTACTCGCGAAAAATAAGGAATCTACAGTATTGATGTTGGACAACATGCGTACATTCTCAGTGCACTGGGTAATTGATTAATAATTTTTTGCACAGGAAGGGAGAGATAAAGCTTATTTGCTGAGAATGTTACAAGATGTCAGTCACAAAAAGAAGGAGAAACTCCATCAATCTAATGCGAGCAGAGTGTTATCTCCAACCTCAATCTCGACCTTGGAGGCAGGTCAAAGGTCACCAGGTATGTCATTATAACCAGAATGCCTATCACTAAAACTCTGGGCACAGAAATAAATAATGTAATTACATTTCAGGTTATTTTCTTATGACTTCATTTGTTTGTTCTTCAATAGGAATCTATTTTGATTTTAAATAGTTTTAGTAGATTTAAATTTTGTTTTGATTATTTTTATTGAGCACTTCATTAGCATATTGTTACACATATGGAATATGGTATTTATTTTATGGAGAGATAGTCTTTTTCATTTCTGCACAGAATGAATTTTTACACCCTTTGTCATTTGACTGCAATTATGTACATGTATATGTATCAGTTTTGAAATGAGGCTGAAACTCCAGTTCATCTATCAAACTTAAACATAGTAGATCTAAGCAGAAAGTGCATGGAGATGATGTTTGTTACATTGAAATTTGAAGGAATTACTTGCCGAAAGTTTTCAGTTTATACCTAAATATGTACAGTGTATTTGCACTACAGGTATTTATCACAGTCATCTGTTACATACGTGTACATTTTCTGCATTGTTCTGTACTCTGGTTCCTTTGACAGCAGGATTTGACCTGAATTTTCCAGGAAGTGTCCCAGCCATCAGTATTTCAGACTTCTCTTCCTAAGTTATCTCCCTTGAGCTCAGTATGTTTCTATTTTGGTGTGGTGGGGATTGAGATGTGGTGTTGATATGTACTTGCATGTCCTTAGCTTGATATGGCTTTGCTGTTTAAAAAAAAAGTGAAATGTGTGTGGTTTGTAAAAATGCAATCTCTTTCAGAAACTGGTAAGTAACCCTGTTGTATTTCAAGGAGAAATTTTTAACCTGCCCTGCCATTGGTTTAAATGTCAGCAGTCTGTTCACTTTATGTGTACAAGTGGATTGTAGTTTTGAATGTTCCTAGATTTCACCACATGAAATACCAGTAACTTTGTACCATTTTATTCTAACAGCTCAGAGGAAAAGGGCTACAGTAGCATAAAGGTTAAACTGTTCACCATTTCTGCTTTTTCTTCATCAGTTATGATACCCTTCTTTATTTGCCTATTTCAGGCTTAAAAATCTCAAATTTCCAACTTTTCACCACAATTTTGAGATGTTTTTTCAATTTTTCTTTCATTTGAGGTTCATTGTTTGAAATCCTTGAATTTTCAAGTTCCATTATTATCGTACTCTATTCACATTGATAAAACTCTTTTCACCATTACAGTTATACAAATTAATATGCTTTATGTGAAGTATGTCATAGGATTTGCTGAAGCATGATAATATTAGCCAACTATGTCAATAGAATGTCATGTCACAATGTATAAAAATATATATTTCAAGTTGCACATGATGTCTGTAAGCTTAGTGTAAGATATAAAAGACAATTGTGCTTCAGTGCCACTCCTTATATTAAAGCATGAAAAATGTGCAAGCCTTGAATAGAGTGCATGATTTTCATTGATAATTATGTTGCATGAGTACTGTGTACCGGTACATACTTTTTCCACGGTGTCATAATTGTGTGGAATTACAATTTCTGTTCAATCCACAGGTAGAAAATTATGAGGATTTCTACGATTGCTTTTCTGTGTCTTAATTAAATGCACTTTCATTACGCTGTGACAAATTTCTGCAGAAAATATGTCACCGTGTACAATGCATAAATTAATCCCACGTGGAAATACTAGTATGTACGTTTACAGTATATGATTTTAACTGAGAGAAAATTATGCCTTTTCTATTGTCCTTATAATAATATTAAACTTTTTTTGGAAATAATTCTCAGATATACATGTACTAGTGTAAAATTATGTTACCATAAGATTTATACATGTAAAAATTATAACAGCTCAGGAAAATTTATTTTTATCCTTATTTATAGCTATGAAATTTATGTTGAATGTACTGCCAGTAGCAACAATAAAATGGTGTATATCATTCACTTCTAGAGTTTATTTTTGCCTGTGAACTATTTTTAATGTTGCTTGGTATTTTGTAGGTCATCGTGTGTTTGCAAGAGCTGCAGCAGAAAATGCTGCATTGATGACACCTAGCAACCCCAGAGTGAGGCGGGGGGAGTCTAATGGGAGTCTGAATGGCATTCTACACTGACCGGCATTCTACACTGACCATCCATTTCAGACACAAAAGATTTCAGAAATCCATTGTCTTACACATCAGCAGAGGGACCATTTTCCACTTTTACAAACTTTATATTCATGTTCATGTATCAAAGTGGGACTTTATATTTGTGACGTAATTAAATATATTTAATGATTCTGATCTGTGTACATTTATCATCTTCCTGGGTAAAGATTGGGTCCAATTGGGAGATTTCTTCTCTTTATTTGATATATATCCTTATAATAAAAGGAATCTGTGATAAGTTTGTCAAATTGAATGTTCAAATGGTGTATATGTGTACATCTACAACTTTAAGTTGACTCAGGTGATAGGTACATATATGTTTAGTTAGAGTATTTTGTCCTGTTTTTGATGAGAGACATATTTTTGTCTTGAATTTCTTTGTCAAATCATGGATGGGCATGATGCATAATATTATAGGCATAAGGCATAATTAACTTCAATATATTGTTTTTGCAAATGTAAAATTTGTGGAGGTTGGCTTTAATGATGTCAGGTTCTTTTATATGAAGGGACCAATTTTCATGGATTACCACTTTTCCTGCAGTGTTTTTGTGGCTTATGCTTGTGAATATGTTTCTGAAACAAATTGTAAGTAAAATGTTTTATTTGGCTAAATCGGGGAAGGGGGGTGGGGGGGGGGGGAGTCAACAGTAACATTTGCATCATTTCATTTGTGATCATGTATTTTACTTTTGTTTTTATTTAAAAGATAAAAATGAAATTTAATGTACCTTTTCATTAAAACTTTGAATTTTAGGACGAGAGTCACCCAAAATTTTATTTAAAGATCAGCTGCTAACAAATTCTGTATAGATGTATAAATCTGAAATTCTTCAGGTTATTTTTATTGTTCTGAATTCTTCTTCTTTTTTTGGTCCCTGTTATGTACATGTATTTTTTTTGTTAGTTAGATTTACTGCTGTGTTACAATATCACATGCTGTGAAAACTGTAATTATAGAAATGCAGCAGAGATTTACTTGTATCCATGTTTTTCCTGTAACAAAAATGTATGTACATTCTGAGACATGAAAGATGTAAAAAGAGGATTGGTGCCTAAATGTTGGTGTTCTTCCTAGGTGCAATGATTGTTGTTATCTCCCTTCTGTTAAAATGCTGTCCATTAGCTTACTAAATTATTACTATCATACAAAAAAGTTTTCATTATTAAACTTTGAAACTTTTCTGTTTCATTAATATGTACATACATATATTCAGTGTTCAGTATATGATGCCAAATTATTTGTCTTCCCTTTGATGAAGGGAGATGTACCGTCTAACATAGAATTCTTCTCGTTCTTCTCAAACTGTGGTGTCCAGACCATAACATCGTGACTTGTATTTACCTCTAAAATTATTGTAAAATATATGTAACTGTTTTTAATCTCATTTTAGGGGCATTTTGACAATCTTAATCTAGAGTCATTTTTATTAAAATTAGAAGGTGGCAATTTTAGGTCTCTTGGCTTTGATATATTGCAAGTGAACACACATACTACTCTTTATTTTATGTCAAGTAATATATTTGCACATATGTCAAATACAGTTCTATGTGAAAAATTCTGAGGCTGTTTAAAGCCCAAAACAATCTGATAATACTGATTGAGGTGTATGCAGTCATGTACATTGCTTAAAATATTGCCATTTCAATATTAAATGTTAAATGTTCATTGTTAAAATTACCTTACCTGGAAGAGTCCAATAAGTAAAGAATAGAAAACTCACTGCTGTAGGCCTACATGAGACTGCTTTATTATTGGACCTCTACAGGTTTAACCAAGAGAATTTCTCGAATTATGACCAAGAGAACAGAAGAATGAGGTCACTGCAATGTTTAAAAGTATGTTATTGAATGTTGGCTTTGTCTTTTTGTTATACACTCTGATGCTTTGATAATTAACCTCAGTGGATGTTGAATGTCAAGTGTTTGTATAGGGAAGCTGAGAATACACACAGAACCTTTTATAACATTTTGTCAGGTGAAAGAAGAATGAAATGTATTTCTGTGCATGGCTTGTACATTCCTTGTCTGTAAACACTATTTACACAAGTATTCTTATGTATTATTATAATTAAACAGATATAATCAATTATTTACATAATTATATATTGATAATTATTGTTTTAATTAAACAGAGATAAACCCTTGTGTGTTTTTATTTGTATTTATGATATTGTTTTGTACAATATTTTGTACAGTATATTCTGTACATTTACTTCTTTTAATGTTACTTCTTTTAATGATTCAAAATTTAACCCAATCTCTGATCAGGGTTACAACAAAGAATTAGCACTTTGACCATTTCTGTATTATAAAAGATATAATAGTTATTACTCCTCAGTTATTGGCTTACAAAGGATTTTATCCCACAAGATATTAAACCAAGGTGTCTATAAGGGGACTACTAGTTGGAAAAAAATTATTTGTAAGGGCACATCTAATTGGTGAAATATTGTTTGTAAGGGACCTCTAACTGGTAAAGTATTGGTTGAAGGGGCACCTTTAGCTAGTGTTTGTAAGGGCATCACTTGTTGGTAGTGTTTGTAAGGGTATCACTTGTTGGTAGTGTTTGTAAGGGCACTTGTTGGTTGTATGTAAGGGCACCACTAGTTGGTAGCGATTGTAAGGGCACCACTAGTTGGTAGTAAGGACACCACTTGTCGGTAGTGTTGTAAGGGCACCACTCTAGTTGGTAAAGTTTTGTTTTGAAGGGCATCATTTTTGTAGTATTTGTAAGGACACCACTTGGTGGTGTTTGTAAGGGCACCACTAGTTGGTAAAGTTTTGTTTTGAAGGGCATCATAATTGTAGTATTTATAAGGACACCACTTGTTGGTAGTTTTTGTAAGGGCACCACTTGTTGGTAGTGTTTGTAAGGGCACCACGAGTTGGTTGTGTTTGTAAGGACACCACTTGTTGATAGTAAGGGCACCACTAGTTGGTAGTATTTTTAAGGGCACCACTTGTTGGTAGTGTTAGTAAGGGCACCACTAGTTGGTAGTAAGAGCACCACTTGTTGGTAGTGTTTTTAAGGGCACCACTTGTTGGTAATGTTTGTAAGGGCACCACTAGTTGTTGAGGTATTGTGAGGTCCAAATTGTGAAGACTACTGTTTTTTTTTTTATTTCAGGGGCATTACAACATGTTCAAGAGAATGAAATATAAAAATAATCTTACTTTTTTCTGAAGTAGTACATGTTGTCTATAGTCCAAATATATCACTTCAAACAACAAACAAAATGCAGCACTGTGTAAAATACTTTAATAAAGCATCGCTTAAATAACCTAATTAACAAAAATCTTTCCAAGACATAAAGATCTATGTCTGCAACAGTTCTCAATATCACATTGGCATCTACATAAAAAAAACAAAAAATTACCCCAACATTGAATGAAGCTTAGTACTGCTCTCAAATTCAGATAAACTACAATAGAATTCTGGATTACATTTAAACATATTAAATTGCTAAAATAAATAAATTTAAAAATGCATCAATTAAAACTAATGATTATCATTAGAAAAATTGGTGGTACAATCCAAGTGTAAAAAAAAGCAGCATTTAATTAGAATATTAATCAACTGGTAGACTTTGCTAAATTAACAAATAGACATTCATAATAGGTCCCTGCTATGAGAACATTTTCAAAACAACACATTATTGGTACAACGTGCATGTATGTCAACACATATATATTAATTCATAAATGCCAAACAATATTTGTTTAAAGTAATTAAGACTTGGCAAATTTTTATTAGATACATGTACCTTAAATTATTACTGATATCACTCAAATAAATATATATATTCAATAAATGTAGAAAATAGAAGGTAAAGTCTGCAAAATTTCTCTTGGAATATATATAATAAATGTATAACACCAGTAAAAAAAATAATCAGCATTGGACGGATAATACTTCTTTACAGATAAATATTAAATCAACAGTGTTAAATTGTAATCACTTCTGTTTCCAACAACAACACCCATGCCAGAGAGGCAGGATTCTGTCAACAATACTGCACAAAGAAAACAAAGCAACAGTGATTTGCTACATTTTTTTTTAAATTAAGCACAGATCCCTCGTAAGATTTTACTATTCATGATCCATTTCTTCAAAACCTTTATGGATCTTTGCATTAAAATATACAATATACTGTGATTGCATGTGCTTTAAATATGAGTTGCTTGCATCATATTGCTTTTTAAATTACTCTGAATTCTAGCATTTTAAGTTGTGTTTTCTCACTCAATTACAAACAGTGCTTGCATCAGAAGCCTACAATATCACAGGAAATACCATCTAAGTCTAAAACAGTTAATCACTATGTGTGCTTATGGCCCCGGCCCACTCTCAAACTCTCGCTGGATGCTCTCTAGAAATGAGTCTCCACTCTGTTCCATCTTTTTGTGGGTTTCCTCATACAAATGTTTTTTCTCCTGCAATAGATAATACAGAGGTCAGAGAACAATACATTCATGCCATGTCTTTAAAAGATCTGTTCAAGAGAATTGCCCTTATATTCTGTCTGTACGTACTGTATTTTTATTCAGGACATAGTTAAAGCAATGAAATGTCAAATTCTTGATGTTTTACACTGCTTATCTTGTACAGTAAAACATATTTACAGTGGACACATTTATAATGAATTTATGCTTACAGTGAAGTTCTTTTTTTATTCCCTCTACTTTCCAAATGCATCATAAATTTAATGGATATGACGAATAATGATTATAACGAATCAAAATTGTTTGTCCTTGGCACTTTGCCATAAGCATGTTTTACTGTATATGATATAAATGTATGTATACATGTATGTATATAGTCTATACAGATATTTAATAAAGACTGTTTGAAAAATACATAAATTGTTACATAGTAAAATTTTTGAAGACAGGAAGAGAAATGCTGTGTCATTACTTGAAATTTTCAAACAGTAAATATGTACATGTATTTCAAATTGAAAAATTGTCTATAGACAGACATATGAACAATGGACACTTTACTTATGCATAATCTCCTCTAGTCTCTGACTAATAGAGCTTAAAAGGGCCATAATTTGAACCAACTTGCAAACTTGACTTTCAGCGACAGAAGTATTCAGAATTTTTTTTTTTTTTTGAGAGAAAATTTGAAAAAATTCATCCCTAGTTTACCACATATCATCTCCAACAGTTAAGGAGAATGTCCCTTTCTCTGAAGGAATCTAAATCCCCTTTACTCAATGTTGGCATGTGGTACCACAGAAGACATTGGACATGTCAAGATTTAAAATAATAGACTGGTGAGGGATAAACTGATCAGAAAAGTTCACTTGAGCTTAAAAAATTAAAAATAATGCAATGATTTCACCACCCTAAACTTTCATTAACTCACATAGTTTATGGCAAGTTTATGGAGTTTCCAATATATTATTTTTCTACTGAAAATTTGACCAAAAGCTTTAAACACCATAAAAAAGACACAAAAGTGGCAAGAAATGGGAACTGTATAAAGAATGATGTGTATTTAATGCTTCAAGTTAATGATCTGAAAAAAATCACCATGAAGCGTTAAAACAAATTCACTGAACAACAATCAGTAGTTTACCAACGTCAAGCTTTACCTGTGACGATTCCTACATTGTAACCTAAATCTGTTAACAAACCAGAGAATCAGGTTGTCATATTGATTTATACATGTTTAACATTTATATCTGTACATAATTTATACAATAAAATCTACAGGTATATACTATAGTTGTTAGAAACTACATGTAAATCCCCAAATTCCAAAAAATTGATAAATACAGTGCCAAATATATACAGTAATTATGGTAAGATTCGAAGTGTAAAGTTGTGTACTGTTTCAATTAAGTCTGTGACCAGTGTTGGATTGTATTAATTATTAATGGTAGAAATTATTGTTAGTATTGAGAGTTATCTTCCCCTGTGGGAGGGAGGGAGGAGGGGGTGGAACTTTTTTTACCTGTAATATCTGGTAAGGTAACAAGGAGAGAAGACTTGTTAAGGTCAGACGATACGTTCCTCAAATATCGGTTTTGTATATCTTCGTATTGTATGAAAAATATTCAAAATTTTAATTACTTTCTGATTTCTAAACTGGTTTCTAATTGTCTTTTAAAAATTGAAATACTAAAAAATGTGAAATTGGCAAATTAATTTTTTTCCAAAAGGATTTTATAGGAAACCCCATCCTCTTGTATCTTGCACAAATGCCTGGTAAGGTACCTCAATTTTTTGCGAGTAAACATGTTAAAGTAGCAATACTTCAATGACAAAATCTTAGAAAAAATTATATATTATTGAGGAACGTATCGTCTGTCCTTAACATAATCATTCACATAATATGATTAATATGTTTATAAATGTACATGTACTATTAGTCACTAATCAGAATTCCTCAGGGATGTATTTTATTAACTGTATCAATTTTTTTTCTTTCGAATCTGAGCCACCTGACATTTTAATTAAAGAGGCTGGGGGGTTGTGGCCATTTTTAGACTATATTGATCTCCTTTAGAAGAAGAGCTCCATATGAAGATATAGAAAATGATCAAATTTTAAAACTAAAATTTTTGAAATTTTTCTTTGCCAAATGATAGTTGACAGCTTAATATATCATATCTAAAAAATTTAGTTAAATCTGGTGGTTAATTTGTTGACCCCCCAGCCTCCTTAAAACGCAACCACAACTTAAGTACAGGGCAAGCATAAACTAAGTTTTTACTAACCTCTTTTTCTTTTTGACTAGAGCGAGAATCTTCAACATCTTCAGCTTTCTGTAAAAAAAAAATTCTCAGTTTGAACTGTGAACACTAACACTTGATTCCCAAATACATTTTACAAACATAAATCAACATGTTTTGGCAAATCTGCTTTTAAAGTTTTTTTAATGCAATGAAGACTTCATAAGTAATTGAATGATAACTCTATTACTAGCGTCAATTATAAGTACATTATCATCTCCTGAATTCTAGTTTTTTATTTACTTACATTATCATCCAAGGAATTTAAGTTTCCTATTTACATACACATACATATTCATCCAATGAGGTACAATTTTATATTCACATACATTATCATCCAATGAAATCTCATCTTCTATTTACTTACATTATCATCTTGCCAGACTGGTTTCTCATCACTGTTTGAGTCCTCTTCTATTGTAGGCAGCCCTTGTCTATTAATTCAATGAATGAAAAGTACAGAAAATTATAGAATAAATAAAAAAGAACACCTTATGAAAACCATATGATATACGCATGTGGGAAAAACTTGAATGATTTCTACAGATTTGTACGTACCCTGGACTTCTGAGTTGAGCAAACCCACTGGAAGGATTCTCCAATTCATCTTCACAAGCCTTCAGGAATCGGACGACATCATCATGGTGAAACTCCTCCCCAATTTCTCTTGGCGTACGACCCACATCATCTTTAACAGACATACTGCTTCTGTTGGCTACAAGCCATTTCACACACTCCACATGTCCACTGAAAAAAGACAACGCACTCTATGACTCATGCAAATGTAAACGAGCAAAACAAGATGAGAATTCAAGAAATGAAAGCCTGCCTGTAATTTTGTTTCAACAGGAAATTCAGATTTCTGTACAGACTTACTTCATTGCAGCTAGATGTAGAGGAGTTTGCTTGTCTAAAGTTCTGCATGTTATAACAGCACCCATTGCATGAAGAATCTACAAACAAACACAAATAATAATATTCATAAACTGTATAATACATCCATGTATATATATTATATATTTTCCATCTTTCTGTCTAATAGTTTGCAGTTTATCAAAAATAACTCCTAACTGTAAAACAAAGAAATAAACAAACTAGACCAAAAAAAAAAAAAAAAAGAAAAAAAAAACAAGAAACAAAGCAAACAAAAAACATAAAAGCTGCAGATACAAATACCTTACTCAAATATATATGCATACTGTATGATTTCATTTGCATGTGTTTAAAAATTATTTGAAATTCAGAGACGCATGTCTGTGTACAAAGATGACTGCTTCCTATCTTACCATTAAACAGTTGACATGTCCATTCATGGCAGCCAGATGGATTGGGGAGTACCCTTGTGGTGTTTCTCTATTCAGGTTCACTTCATTTATAGCCAGCCATTTTAAGATTTCCACTCTACCAAACTTGGCTGCTAGATGCAGTGGGGTTAGGCCCTGCTCATTTGTATGACTAAAATAAAATAAATGTATCTCTATAGTCAATGTAAGTCATTGGCATTTATCTAAAATTGAATGTAAAAATTGATGTGTATTTTTGTTACACTCTACTTCATAATAAAACACAGATACAGCAATCACACTTATAATGAATTCAAGCTTATACCAAATGATTTCCATTCCTTGAAATTTTCAAACATATTATGAACTTAATGGATATATAGAGGATATTAAATGTTTTGTAGATGAACATGGAATTTATTTCACTTGTGGGACAGGATTTTTCTTTTTTATATTTTCACAAGTGCGAAGCACAAGTGAAAATATAAAAAAATCCTGTCTCATGAGTGAAATATATTCCATATTCATCTACAAAATATTGAATTTTCTGTTTATTACATTTTCTTAGATTTTCCCTTTGCCTCTGTCTTTTCGTAACACAGTGTCATAGGCTGTGACATCGGTTGAGCGGTTAAGACGTCATAGCTAAGCGATTGCGAGATTGAAAAACATTGTAAACATGGATTTTTAACGACATACTTGGAAAAACTTTGTCAGTATAACTATTAGTCTCTGTCAGGATGGCTCATTAACTCTATCTTATAACAGGCCAGGGATTTTTTTTAAAACACTTCATGAAGGGAAGGAAAATCGTAAGTTTTGCTGCACTTCTGATATTCTCACACTGTGAGAATACCATTTTGATACCCTTTCACACTGTGTCAGAATATCACTTTTATTCAGTAAATAAGTTACAGTATTTCACTGTTGAAAATGTAATAAAACCAGTTACATTTATAACAAATCAAAATTGCTCATCCCAGGCACTTAGTTATAAGGGTGTTTTACTGTTTATCTTTAAGAAAAAAAAAAGATAGGATGGATAATTAAGTTTAGGTTATGGGTAATTAAGTTTAGGTTATTTATATTAACAGAACTTCTAAATATAAAATTGTTTCAGCGGCTAAAATGACACAGATACTGTTTAATCCTTACTCTTTCATTTCTGGGAAGTAGTTGAGGAGCTCCTGTATACGGTTCAGATTTCCCCTCTCTGCGGCCTCATGTATTGTTGGCCCCCTCAGGAGCCTCCTTCTCTCTTCATTCTCTTCTTCACGTTGTCTTCTTTTCTCAGCCTCCACAGCCTTAAGTCCACTCTGTCATGAAAATCAGTATCTTATAATAGTCTTAAGTATCAAATTAAGCATATAACATACATTCTCATGCAAAGGGGAAAAATTAAATATCTTGAAATCATTGAAATCGAATGAAAAATGTAAGTGTTGCTGTGATGATTTTCAGATAAAATAGCTTTCAGCAGATAACAAACCTCATATCCTTCCACAAATTCCTTCCCATTCTCAGCTTTTCCATCCTGGGACGATGACTCAACAGACACAGTCTCCTTCTGTCCTTTCTTTTTAATTGTCCTCAAAGTGAATGTTGGTCCTTTAGGATCATCGTAAAACTCATCCTTCTCTCTCATGGCAGTGGTGGTGGTAGTGGTGGTGCCGGTGGTAGTAGCAGTGGTGGTGTACGTCTCAGATGATGATGAGGAGGAACTGCTGGAGGAGCTGCTCACAGATTCGCTATCTGACTCCGAATCATCCCGACGTCTGGAGGAGCGAGACTTGGACTTCCTGTCAGACTTTGTGTCTGTGTAGCTTCCTTGATTGGACCGGACACTGAGAGGATCGTCATGGAGACTCTCCCAAGAGGCTGGTGATTGTGATCGCTTCTTGTAGGAGCGATCACTTTTCTTGTCTGTGTCACTCTCCTCCTGTAAAGCTAAAACAGAAAAAAAATCTGTGTTCACAAATGTATATAAATGCTGTGGGAAATAATTATAAGATACAAATACTGATTTACATTAATAAATTCTGCAATTAATTTTGCAATACAAACAGTGGAGATTAAAGTAGTGCTAAGACAAATAGGATTAACAAAAATCTGCCAGCCGATTTTGTTACTGCTTGACAATGAATCATAGCACATAAATAATGTGGAATCAGGGTCATATGTAAGAAAACTTTTTTAGTGAAAAATGTCTTATAGATTAGTCTACTTGAAATTAGGAAATGAAGATGAAAGATTCTGAAGGTTTACCAATAGTGCAACACCCAAAACCAAGCATTACCAGGTATGTGAGAAAACTGGGAAAAATCATTTACCTGGATTCAGGTGAAAAAGCCAGGAATGTAGACGTTTACCAATTTAAAATAAATAATTATACCATGATAATAAGAGTGAGCTGAGACATGACCAGTCTCACATAGCTGATATGCTGACTAAGATCCTATAAACAAGTTCAGTTTAACACAAGTAGACATTCACGAAAGAAAGCAAGCAATATCATAACAGTGTATTTGAAAAAAAATCATTTTTAACAAAAAAGAAAATAATACAGAGAGGTAGAATGTACATGAAATCTAGATTGCAATCACAAGAAATCACAGCCCAGCAAATAAGCAGCAAAATTATCATGCAAAAACAAGCTATCTATATTATCAAGTCAAGTGAAAAACAAAGCTAAATGGCAGGAAAGCATATAAAATCTACAAGTTCATCATCAGACATATATTTGATATCTTCTAGACCTTGTATAAATGCACGATCTCGATCCACAAGGAGGTCTCTGTAAGTTTTCCGATCACCGTCCACACCCGACAGCCAGCGGTCACACACAAACTCGTAAATCTTTTTACTTAGCATGTCAAAAACTGTCACAGACTCCAAAAACCAGGCATTACCTGTAATTTAAATTATCATACAAATCAAGTATCACATGGATAATATCATACATAAAATACAAAATACCTAGTATCATGAATAAAATAATACAGCAATTTTTGCTTTACATACACATGGGTGAAAAATGACTTAGTACTACATGTAGTACCTTTAAAAATCCTCAGAATTAGATTACTTACTTAGAAAATGCAGTGTATATATGTGTACTTACTTGCATCTGCTCTATCATGTCCAATTTTAACTTTCAGCAATTTTCCAACATGATGTTGAGCGACAATGAATAAATCCTCCTGTTAACAAAGAAAACCATCCAATGAGCATCACCCATCATCAGACACCACCAACACCCATCTATCTTACATTTTGTCTTTCTAGTAATTCTTACTTTTCCCTTTTGGAAGCAGACTTTATGGCGCTTTGATTTTTCCAGTACCATCTCCTTAGTTCGACCCTTTTCTCCGTACAGCGTGATTTTGACCTCTGCCTTTGTACTGGCTCCGATCCTGTTACCAGTCCTGACGTAAATCTGATATTCTGCTCTCTCTCCTGAGGTCACTTCCTCGTCCAGCTTTGTATATCAAAATAATGATATTTACATACTATAATCAGGAATTTTTTATGCTACTTTCAACACAAATCATGGATACAACTGCTCTTTTAATTCAAGAACTTTTTCCATAAAAGGACATTAAGCTGCTTTATTTCATCTTAAACAAAATCAGCTTCTGATACTTGTAAATACAGTTGAACTTCGGTATCTCGAACACTGATATCTCAAAAACCATGGATATGTTGAAGTAATTTGGAAGTCCCAATCCCTAACTCTTAAAGTATTTTACCCTGGATATCTTGAATCCTCGGATATCTCGAAGTTTTTTCTCGGTCCCATTGAGTTCAAGATAACGAGGTTTGACTGTATGTGATATTCATAAATCTTACATAATTGTACTGCTGTAATAGCTGGTGGTCTGTCTGGTTCCCATTCTCCATTGTCTGTGTTCCGTTATCGACAGACACCTCCTCCCTTGGTTTGGACTCATCCATCTCTATTACTGTCTTTTGTCGATATCTACGCTTGGCTGACCTTGGACGGACTTTCTTTGGTTCCGGTTCAGGGGATTCTGGTGGAGGAGCTGGGGTGGGGACAGGGGACTCTGACCTAGATACAAAGTGGACCATAACTGATACAGTTGTACAACCAAAATTGAATACTCGATTCTAACCCACAACAACCTTTGATTCCTATATATATATATATATATATATATATATATATATATATATATATATATATATATATATATATATATATATATATATATATGTATGAATTGAAATTATCCAGCAGAGGTACTGCCAAGTACACATATTACTGATAGCACTGTATTTGTCTTACCTGAAGTCTGATGGTCCACTCATGTTAGGATCATTATAGCTGGACTGTAAAAGATCAAATTTATCATTTAAAGCAAATTTAATATCACTACATTCAATAAGATATGCTAATTCAGGAAATTTTTGTCCACCACTTAAGGAAAAAAGAAATGGTTAGAAGACCTGAAAAAAAATGCAGACAAAGAAAGCAAAAATGGTCTATCTTGAACTTTCAGCTTTTGGCCTTAAAGTCAATATGGGTCTTTTTTCTTAAGTTAAATAAATTCATGACCTTAAGTTTCTTTTCTAAAGCTTACAGAGAACTAAAGATACCATCTGAAAACTATGTATATAATTTTGGTCTTTGACCTTTTGACCTCAAAATCAATAGAGGGCTTTTTTGAGTAATACTGACTAAAGGTATAAAATTTCATTGCAAAACCCCAAAGAGACTAAAGTTTTAACCTTGACCTATTGACCTATCAATAGGGACCTTCCTTAAGTCACAGGGAACTATGATATAAAATTTCATTGAAAAAGCTCAAAAAGAACTAAAGTTATCGTCTGGAAACCATTTTCTGCAACATATGAATTGTTTACCTTAACCTTTGACCTTTTAGCATGAAAATCATTAGGGGTCTTCTATAACACCTTAAGAGTTACAATATAAAATTTCATCAAAAAAGGCTAGAAGAAAACTTAAGTAATTTTCTGGAAACCATTTTCTGCAATGTATTAATTTCTGACCTTGACCAATGTCCTTTTGATCTCAAAATCAATAGAGGTTTTTTTCACCATAGGGAGTTGTGGTATAAAATTTCACTGCAAAAGCCCAATGGCTTTTTGAGATATCATCCGGAAACAAAAAGCTTACACACATCTGACCTTGACCTTTAGAGCTCAAAATCAACAAGGTCTTCTTTAGGCCATAAGGAGTTGTAATATAAAATTTCATTGCAAAAGCTCAAAGGATTTTTTCCAGAAACAAAAGTGTAACACACAGAATGACAGATGCATGGACAGACCTAAACTATTATCCCCCACTTTCAGTGAAAGTGGGGACAATAAAAGTTTGGGCCCTTATTCTATTTATACTCTTTGCAATTTCATACAAAATTTTAATACTTAAGCTAAAGATCAGAAGGTCAGATTTGCATCATAATATCAGGAAAAACGTTAAGAGGGACTAAATATTCTTTTGTATATAGGTGCACATAACAAAATAAAAATGTTCTTGAATTATATTATTTACTGCCTTATCTAAAACTTAAAGAAGGGGGTAACACTCTTACCCTGACGATCCGATGCCGTCGACCATGGATATCCCAGGTGTACTTTAAATAGTTTACTCTCTTCACAGGCTGCAATATTGAATTAAATTAAATTTTAAGCAGAAATGAGACAAATGAATCATAATAAAAATTTAGTATAAGTAATCCATGACAAGAAAATGTTTGCCCCAAAAAAACTCTGATTGAAATTTGCTATTGACTTTGGAGTTTAGAATTAATAATATTACTTGCAATCTTATGTAGTGATTATTGTCAAGAGTTACATTATAATAGGTGGTGAAAATCAGAAGTCTCTGATGAGAATGCAGCTCTACTGGTTTGTACTTATAACGAAGGAATGGAAAGGTAGCACTTGAATTAAAAACTATGGCAATAGCAATAGATAGGATTATGATCCATTGTTTAGTCTCTGTATGGCAATTTTTATTGTAATCTGACTATACCTGTAGGAAAATGACACTTTGAAAGAATTTCAAAGAAATTCCTATTTTTAGTAACCATGGCAATGTTGCTCATCAAAAAATGATAAGAAGAAAAATCCATGTTTACTATTATGTATCTTAGTGTAATTTATTTGTGTAAAAAATTTTATTAGATCAGACTAAAACTGTACGAGGAGTCTATAATGTTTTGAAAGAATTTAACAGAAATATCTATTTTTGGTAAACATGGCAAAACTGTTCTCACTGAAATAAAAAAAAAACATATAAACAGATTATGTATCTCAGTGTAGTCCATTTGTGTAATATACTGAAATTCTACCAAAACTGTAGGAAAAGTGGAATTAAAAAGAAATTACAGACAGACAAACAGACAAATGGATGGACAATGTACACCATACTATTGCACAAGTTCTTTTGGTCTCTCACCCAGACCAGTAGAGCTAAAATAGAGAATGATCATAAGAGTTCTGGTCAAGACCATCTGTTTCAGTTGTCTAAGGTCATGCCATGCCATAGGAGGAAGCTCTTTTGTACAAAAGTTATAAAGAGTGGTTGTTAATAGCTTATCAATGACCCTTAACGAAAACATTTAAGGACAGAACAAGGATGTCTGCTGGACAATAATGACACTGACCACAACGCTACTACAGATCTCTGACCAGGCAACAGGAAACACTCAGGTTTATACATACTCATGCTTCATTTTGTATTCTTCACTAATAATAAAAAAATGACTTTACAATCCACCAAAGTTGATCATTAATGATTAAATGGTTCAATGTGTATTGAATTGGAGCTTTTTATTTCAGGTAAAAATTCATGCACTACTATGAATAGAAATGCTTTACAATTTGTCCCCATGACTTAATGACCCACTCTACTACACAAAACAAGATTGAAAACTGGGAGAAAGTTCATATACACAGTAAAAAAGAGACATCTTCTGGTTACTTGCCATAAGCATTTTATTAAAACTCCATAATAAAGATTAAGAGAAGTGCATTATTGGATAGGACAGAGGATTGAGATTAGACAGTACAGTGTTCCGTTTAGAATCATGCCATCACCATTCATTACAGAAGTCTTACAGTAGTGCGGTTGTCTATTGGATTAATCACACTCCATTTTTTAACATAAACAGTTGGAATTTCACTACAAATGTCCTGAAATACAAGATTTTAATCTAGTAAACACAGTGTAAAGTAAGAGCTGGCAAAAATAGAAAACAAACAAAACAATACATAAAACATCAAAACAAAAAAAGTCTCTGATAAGTTGGTAGCTCTACTGTCATGGTTCTCTAGACTAATAGAAAAAAAAAATTTACGGTAAAAAAATCTGACAGTGAATGTAATGAAGCAGAGGGCATGGATTGAAAATACTGTTATAATGTTGACTTAGACCAGCAGTATAGCAAGTACATGTACTTTGTCTGGCACATGTACTTGTCTGGTACATGTACTTTTTCTGGTACATATATTTTGTCTGGTACATATACTTTGTCTGGTACATGAACTTTTATTGGTACATGTACTTTGTCTGGTACATTAGGAAATAACTGTCTTCTCATTTTGTATTTGAGACCATTAATGCTGAAAACGGTCGCAAACCGAGTTTTACCAGCGACACATCACCGGAGCTGGTAAAACAGATGTTTGCGACCGTTAAATCAGCACTACCGGTTGCATATAACAAATGAGAAGATAGTTATTCCCATTCTATTGAATTTATGCATTTTGTTTGATGTTTACGTCTTATTTTGTTGAATTTGTTACATTAAATATGTCACAAAGCATTGTATTTTTGCATCATTTTATCATGACGTCACAATCAAAAGCTTTCACAATCGTTAATGCTAATTAACTGCCTCAAACATCAGTGTATTAGCCAATCAAAATGCATTTTATAAAACAGTTGCATTAGAATGTACTTTGTTCATTATGACTTTTATAAGTTACGCATCTCTAAAATGATCAAGGAACTCAATTCATGGCTCTGATTCAATTATACTCTTATCAATAATACACAGGAGAATAAGTCTGCCAGACAAGACCCATACTCAAGTATTTCAGAGATGAATGTTATGCTTCTCAGAGATGATGATTTAGACCAATATACAGTTCAAATTACTGAGGACCTTCTGTATAATGATTACATTGTGTATATATACATAAATACTGTAGATTCCTAAATAAATGCAAGAAATTTATTCCCTCGAAATTTTGCAAGAAGTACATGTGAAATGAAATTACTTGCTCTTATTTTAATATTGCTGAAATACTTGTAAAATTTCTTGTTCAACAGGCCACTCGTGATTGGATGATCTCGCAATTTGACATTTTTGAGTCATTTTTTGACATTTAGTACTTGAGTAAAATAAGGAATTTACACTGTATCCCACACACTACCTAGCACTGACTGTTACATTGCTTTAAATGAAAGCCAAGCAAAACAAAAACCAATATGATTAAAACAGCATTAAGGTATAGACTTGAGCTCAACAAAAACACTGCAGCACTCCAAGCACAAAAATTCAGAGGCCTGTCACAGAAAGCCACAGCACAGCCACTACCTTTGTCTCAGTTTTTGATGTTTGATGAGGCAAGTGTCTGTTTGTCTAAAATCAAATGTCATGCTTGGTAAACAACATGTGCTCATTACAAACACTAACATATATCACTATAGTAGAACTGAACATTCTTACATTAAAATTTGCTTGTAACGAAGTCATAGAGACCTTTGAATTGACTTTGCTATATCCATACTTTGTTTTATCCATATAACAAATTGGTTAAAGCACATTTAGCAAATTTGCAATACATGTACCGGTATACATGATTTCCTTCAAGTATGATTACTGAATATGTCCAGGGAAGTATACAAACTTATTTGGATAACTAAATTTTATGATGACCTAAAAATATCAATTCTTGCGAAAAATAATGTCAGTTGAATAATTCAAGTTTTGAGTTCTTTAAAAATTCTTTATTACAAAAGATGTAATTTTTGCCATTTTTAACCTCTACAGGACACAAAATCAGTTTGCTCTATCCATAAATTTCTATATAAGAGTTTATTATAATCACAAAACCTTACAAGGAATTGTTAAGAATTTTGCTGGGGATAAAAAAAAAACTTCAATATTTCTGTGTTTGTACTTAAAGTTTTACTGTATGTCTCAAACATAAAGACACATTGCATGTATAAATATGATTTTAAAAAAAAGCATGTGTTGTACTAAAGCTAAAATGCAATGGTATAAGAGTAATTTCTGAACAAGAGGCCCAAGGGCCTAAATGGTCACCTGAGTATAATACAACACTGTATAGGATCCATAGAAGTATAAAATAAAACAAACTAATAGATGAAACTATGTTGCCAAAAAGCAAGAGAAATATAATGATTAGGGATTACAAAAGCATTAGGGAGACAAAAACAGATAGCAATAGGTCACCTCAGTGACTCAGGTGACCTAAATATTTAGGAGAAATTCATCACATATAATGTTTGTACAGTTGCTGTACCTCAAAAGGACTTGGGGCACTCTGAGGTCTTTGGGAACTCTTCTCATTCTTTCCTTCCTCATCAGAGTCTGTCTTCTCCTAGGAAGAAAAACATGTGTACTTGTTAGTAAATATTTACATAAAGTATATTGTGTCAAATGTCTTTCTCAGATTTTTGCATGGTCAAAAAGCCTTTAAAGCATAACCCCTTCCCCAGACATATTCAGACAAGAAGCCCAAGGGCCTTAACTGTCACCTGAGTATAATGTAACTCTGTAAAGGATCCATAGATTGAATATGAAATAAATTAAAAAGAGCTTATACTGTGAAATAACTAAATTTTTTTTTTGGGGGGGGGGGTAATTTTTGTTGTTTTTGAGGTATGAAGAGACACATGAATTCATGTCTACCACTGTAAAATGTAAAATATCATGTACATAACTACTCAAGAAGGCTTATATCTTGAAACTATATACTAATTTAGTATATTGAATACTTGTCAGCTTATATGGATACCTCCATTGTTTTACACTTTCATCATAAAATCTTTTTTATTTGCATGGGTTTGGAGAATAAAATTGAAGTGAAAAAACATATTTACTATTTGTCAGCATTGTTTAAAATTGCACCATTATTTCCCTACATTTGAAATTGAGAAAAACAAATCCATAATTGGGAAAAAATCACTAATTTTTGTGAGGGGAAACAGCCAAATATTGGTTGCATTTTTTGCCCATAAAAATCACACCACCCCCACCTGAACCCCTGACCCTGGGGCCACAAATTTCACAATTTTAAAAGAGGCATCCATGCTCATCATACCCATCCACTTAGTTTATCTGGTAGGTACCCAGGAGCAGAGAAGATTTTCAAAGAAATAATGCACTTTCACTATATAATCAACAGACCCCCCTTCCCACAGAACACAAATTTAAACGATTTTGGAAGAGGCACTCTTGATCATCATAACTATGATCATCATAACTATGTACTTAGTTAGTCTGTTTAATACCCAGGAGCAGAGAAGAAGATTTTCAAGGAATTAATGTATTTTCACTATAAAATCAATAGAGCCCTGCCCTAACACTGAAACCCCTGACCCAGAGGCTATGAAATTCACAATTTTGGAAGAGGCACCCTCATCATAATTATGCACTTAGTTAATCTGCTTAATATCCAGAAGCAGAAAGAAGATTTTCAAGGAATTAATGCATTTTCACTATATAATCAAAAGAGCTCCCCCTCCTGCAGAACCCCTGACCCACAAATTTCACACTTTTGGAAGAGGCACCTTTGCTCATCATAACTATAATATGATGATAATATAATACGATAACATAAATATAATATAATCAATAGAATCCCCTCTCCCTCCTGCAGAAACAATGACACTGGGGCCACAAATTTCACAATTTTGGAAGAGGCACTCTTGATCATCATAACCATGTACTTAGTTAATCTGCTAAATACCTAGGAGCAGAGAAGAAGACTTTCAAAGAATAAATGCATTTTCACTAAATGATCAATACAGCCCCACCCCAACACCAGAACTTCTGACCCAGGGGCCATGAAATTCACAATTTTGGAAGGGGCATCCTTGCTCATCAAAGCTATGTACTTAGTTTGTTTGCTTAATACACAGGAGCAGAGAAGAATATTTTCAAAGAAATAATGCACTCTCACTTTATAATGAATAGAACCTCCCACTCCTTCCCTCACCATGGGGCCATAAATTTCACAATTTTGGAGGATGCACTCTTGATCATCATAGACATGCATCTAGTTTATCTGCTTTATATACAGGGGGAGAGATGATTTTTTAAGAATTTATGCAATTTTACTATATGATCTATGAGCCCCATCCTAACTCCAGAACACCGAACCCAGGGGCCATGAATTTCACAATTTTAGTAGAGGGCTCAATGCTTATTACAATCATACCAACAGTTTAACTCCTTGGTGTCCGGGGGTAAAGAAAAAGATTTTTAAAGATAGCACTAATTTTGATGGTTTTAGCCCCAACTTTAAGGCCCCAGGTGAGCAGGGACCATAAAATTCATATTTTTTGTTCCCCTTCACTCAAAGATGTTCTATGCAAAAATTGCCTGAAATTGGTTCAGTGGTTCCAGAGAAGAAGCTGAAAACATTCAAATGTTAACACACGACAAACAACTCACTTTGCACGTATGAAAACAGATAGCAATAGGTCACCTGAGTGACTCAGGTGACATAAAAATTGAAGTTAATTTAGCATATTTCTATCCCTAATTATGTACTCCATTTTCCTTTATTCATAACATGTTCCCATGTTCACGTCTAACAATATCTCATTCATTTTGATGATAAATCTGTTTTTAATGATCTTACAGTGGCAATAAGAACTTTGGCTGCTGCATCCACGAGTCTTTTGGCCTCGGACCTGGGGACATTATGACTGGGAACACTCCTCAGAAGAGGCCAGCCTCCTTTTAAGGATCTGAAAGTATTCATTGATCTATGCATTATCTGCTCTTCTTCATTTTTTTTTTTCTAATCTATAATTAATGTTAACTAACTATTAAGTCCTTCTTTCTGTATCTGTTAAGATGTCTTACTTGGGACGTTGTGACTGCATCAGAATTCCGAATCCAGTCATGTCTCTCCTGAGTTGTCTCCCCTCTCTGGTTTCTATGTAGGCATATTCTGGCAGTGTAGAGGGCTATTAACATACAAACTTTTAATTGAATTAACTAACTAATGGCTTGCAGATTGAATTTTTTGATTAAAAAATTGCAACTTAACATGATATAAGATTGATGCATAATGCACGACCAAAAAAAAAAAAAAGAACCACAGAGACAACTGTTTTACATTATTGGGTTAATAAATCTATGTCCGTGAACATTGATATATTTATATGTGGGTAAAAAAAATGCTCACACTTTTTTTCATGCCACCAACAATTCTTCATGTGCTTTTCAAATGACTTTCATTTTTCATTATAATTCAAGATGTGTTGCTAGTGATCTTTTTTGGGGGGGTGGAGGATATTTTTATTTTAAATCTTCACAACTTATTTACAAGTTCTTTCAGAATAAACATTTGCACAACTTTATTTTCTTTGTAAAAAGAAATTATTTTATTTCAATACTTAATGGTGTTGAAATTCAAGATGGAATAGAAGTTTCATCATACAAGGGAATGTTTTAATCCTAAGTTTTTAATTACAAAAGAATATTTCTATTTGCCAGCTAAAGATTTGCTTTTATTTGATTGATTTTTTAGTGTGCAATATTAAACATGCTTAAATCAAATTCAGAGCATTTTGACATATACTGCTAAGAATCACTCAATGAGAAGTTAAGGTTTCATAAATCGCTTCGAAAATCCCTGCTAGGCTATAAGAAGATTTTCCGTCAGACATGTCATTAATTATTATGATTCAAACATTCATACATTTTCAATTCAGATACACTGTTCATTGCATGCAGGCTTGTGCTAGACAGAAAATATACACACAAGTAACTCTTCTACACATAAAAAGATTGAACTCAAGGTTAAGCATAAGATAAAGATTGATTGCCAACTGACCTCCAGAACAGTTTAACAGAAGAGATTGATCATGCAGGGTGGAAGGTGCATTTAAATGTTTGTTTATTCACCCACACAATCACAACAGTAAACTGACATAAGTAGGTGAAATATATGCAACATCAGTGCTTTCACATAACAATTGATGTTTACCCGAGGTCGTGGTCCACCTGATTTTGGAGGTCCATAAATTGCAGACAATGGTTCCACATCTGGGTCTCGAGTAAGCTTTATAATGCATAATAATAATTCTTTATATCCTGTCCTCTTTGCAGACCTATCAGAGGCATTTTGAGATTGTTGGGAGGGGAAGCAATTAGACTGAGGAGACTTGATTAGAATTGAAATTGTGGTGTTTATATCATGATTAAAAGTTCTGCTAAAAATGCATGCTTTTATGCATTCTTTAATTGAGGGTTAATTATTTCATTCTCAATATATGCTGTTTATAAAAAAGATCTGGATGGAGGGGTAGGGGTGGGTTGGGTCCTCATTTCTCTAGCCTCTAGTTTATAAACATACTATAGTCAAAGAAAAATTTTCACTTTGTATCCAGAATGGTAAAATATCATGATTTCTATGTAAAAATTGTGATTTATGAATTGCATAATTTTTGCAAAGATTGAGCAATAAAAGTAAAAATTCCCAAACTCACCAGGAAGTGATGCTTGATCATGTGACGTTTAAGTTTCTTTTTGACTATCTTCTGTCTTGGGTCTTTCTCCTCCTACAAAAAATCAGTAAAGTAAGGTCAAAGCAATACATATGAAATAATTAGAAACTTGTTCTGTAAAAGTATTCTTTAAATTTAGCATAAACTGCTCAAAATTTGTCTTTACTGACTCAAAATATGTAGGACCACATTCTCAAAGATACAGAGCACTGTGCATTCTCCATCGTTTACATAGCGACTACACAATACCCAAGTTTCAAGCTTATCTCCCTTGTTGTTCTCTTTTGTTACTAAGGGGGTCAGGAGGATTGTTTCCGTCTTAACAGGCAGGTGGGACAGTTATTTATACTGGATACATTACACCATTGATATGCCGCTCTATCATAACTGATTGTCAAGAATTGGATGCACTCTTCAACTTGAAAATTACCAAATTTTTTTAAAGGCGTCAATTTTTTTTCTACCAAGAAAAATCAGAACAAAAGAAAATATCAGTGGATAAGACCTACAAGATATGGATCTCTATGAAATAATAATGCACACACATCTGATCATTGCATGTCAGCATTCTGAATGGCACACTGACTCCTTCCCTTATTATAACTTTAAAGAGCCCATTTTCTTTTTAGAAAAGGTTTGTACAATCAAGGAAGTGTCTTTTGCACAAAGACTATGGCACTTCTTTTGTTTTCAAGTATCCTAATTGAAAGTAGATTTTGTAAAACATGTATAGTAGAGCTCAATAAAATCATCACTGCTTGACAATTCATCTTTCTATAACATTAAATGAATTCTAAAAGCCCTAGCCACCATTTATTTATTCATACACGTTTGTGTACATCAACAACCAGTCCCACTTCCATGCCAATAAAGATACTTTTTGCGCAGTCTTATTGTTGGAGGGTTACAAACTCGAATCTTAAGTATTAAACTTTTCATAGGATCATGTCTGATTTTTAAGAGTATTTTAAATGTCAGACGTTCAATCCCATACTTATAAATCAGGGTTATCATTACTGTAATCATGGTAATTCAATGGTCTACACAAATGAAATTAAAAGCAAATTCAAATAATCTGACACTCACTTCATAAAAAGCATCAATGCTATATGGGCAACTGAATGATTTTTGAAGTTTTACATCCCAACTATTTTAAAATGTTGTGAAATGTTTCATGTATAAATGTTTTTCTTAAGCAGTTATTTTCAACAGGATAATTTTTCTCTTGACAAGAAAATCCGTCCTCTGCTTAAGTCAGTAATGACAAGACTAATTCATGGCATTAAAACGGATTTGTCCTATGAACTTTTTTATTCCCTTATCTTCAGATTACAAACAAGTCTTTCTTTTTTGTAGTATGGTAGATTATTCTGCTATTTACATTTTGATAAAGAATATATTGTATCCTGACTTTTCTCCTAAAACACTCTGAGTAATCAATACCTTCATTCGAACACTCCTGATGGCATGCACAACAAATAGTTACTAGTAAGAGCCCAATATGTCAGACAGGTAACAGACACACCTTTATAACACTTTATTATTCCACTGTGTATATTAAAATGTCATCCACTGTCACTGTTATAAATTGTTATGAAATGCTTGCCATGTGGTCAATTCCTTAATTAAGAGATAGCAGACAAATTTGGGTGTGAAATGGGAAGATTTGTAGGATTCTATAATATTTTATTATCTTTTTTTTTTTTTTTTTTTTTTTTTTTTTTTTTTACAAAAATCATTTCTTTTTTCCAAATAAACCTCTATAATGTGTTACTGTATGTATGATCTAAACATCGCTGCTGCACCAGTTGTTTGTGTACGACAGTTGCCTAGGGATGTACCATTTGTATCCATTGCTTACTATAAGCATTACATAAAGTCAATACTCTCTTTTTCTAGAGAACAAACAAGGATGATTTATCTCTAGATAGTTATAAATAATTCAGGGATAATTCACAGCTACTTCTGATGAATTGTTGAGTTCTTTTTTGAAGCACAAAGTATATAATCTCTATGTGGGTTGATTTACTCTAAAAAATCTAGCCCAACATGAGTGATTATATCCAGAAGTCTCTTTAAAAAACATGGAAGAAATAGAAATACACAACTCACACACTTCAGTGCAATCATTATATTTAAAGCATTCGGGATGGGGGAGGGGAGGAGGATTCCGTACCCACTCCAAAAAAAAAAAAAGGAGAAATCTTTTGACACCTCTTCTCACCTGAGTATGATACAACACTGTAAAGGATCCATAGAAGTACAAATTAAATAAAACAAAAACTAATAGTTGAAGATATATTGCCCAAAATCATGAGAAATATGATGATCAGGGATCAGCAAAATAATAAGTTTAGTACTCACTAACAAATCATAATAAGCAGATCTATCTGCTTGTTTGTACTTGCCAATGCTAATAGACTAATGCATTTTCACTAAATATTATGATATCAATAAAGCCCTGTCTACCACCAGAACATCTAACCAAGAGGTCATGAATTTCATCTTGGAAGAGACATCCTTGCACATCATAAACATGCAATCAGTTTGTCTACTAATTACCTAGAGGCAGAGAAAAATATATTTTAAGAATTTATGCATTTTCGTTATATGATCATTACAATAGAGCCCCATCCTAACATCAGAAACCCTAACCCAGGGGTCATGAATTTTACAATTTCAGAAGAGGCATCCTTTCTCATCATTACCATGCACTTAGTTTGTGTGCTGAATATCCAGGGACAGAGAAGAAGGTTTTTAAAGAATTTATGCATTTTTATTATGTGATCAACAAAGCCCTGTCCTAACACCTGAACCCCTGATCCAGGGGCCATGAATTTCACAATTTTGGAAGAGACTGTATCCTTGCTCATCATAACCATGCACTAAGTTTTTTTTTTTTTTTTGCTAAATACCAAGGGGTAGGGTAGAAGATAAAGAATTTATATATTATTACAATTTGATTTTAACAGAGCCCTGTCCTACCCAGAACCCCTAACCCTGGGGCCATGAATTTCTCAATTTTTGAACAGACACTCTTGCTCATCATAATCATGCACTTAGTTTGTATGTTAAATATACAAGGGGAGAGAGAAGAAGATTTTTAAAGAATGTATGCATTTTCATAACATGATCAATTGAATTCCATCTTAATACCAGAACTCCTGACCCAGAGTCATGAATTTCTAAATTTTTAAGGGGCACTCTTGCTCATCATAATCATGCACTTAGTATGTATGTTAAATATACAGGGGCAGAGAGAAGGTTTTCAAAGAGTGTATGCATTTTCATTATATGATCAATAGAGTCCCGTCCTCATACCAGAATACCTATAAACCCAGTGGGTATGAATTTCACAATTTTGGTAGAGGGATCAATGCTTATTACAATCATACCAACAGTTTAACTCCTTGATGTCCAGGAGTAATAAAGAAGATTTTTAAAGACTGCATTAATTTTGATAGTTTTAACCCACTCCTCAGGCCCCAGGAGGCAGGAACCATGAATTTCACAATTTTTGTTCCCCTTCATCCATATATGCCATATGCTAAAATCAGTTGAAATTGTTTCAGCTGTTTCAAAGAAGTTCTTAGCTAAAAATGTTCAAATGTTGATGCATGCTGTATGATGGACAACGACGGACAAACAGACAGCAAGAGGTCACCTGAGTGATTCAGGTGACATAAAAAAGGAAAATAAGAAAACATATACAACTTCTCCCAATCTTATTACATGAGAATTGTGATGGGGGAAGAGAGGGGGCACATGTATCTGTAACTTTCCTTTATATCTAATATTCTCTTTACTAAAGCCACTCCAAGGTTATTTTTTTGTTACTTCACTATAAAGGATGCAAAAAAAGGACTTGTTCACTCATCCTGGATGAGTGAAAATCGTATTTTCCACATAAATGACCAAAAATCAAAATTCAGATGCTAACCATTATCTCTGATAAATGTACAATTAATCTGCAAAATAAAAGCTTCCTATCTTGAAAATTGAAGCAGCTATTCAGACAAATGATGTAGCCTATATGCAATATTATTTTTGCATAAAAATGACTAAGTTCAACAATTGGTACTGGTATATTCCCAATATATGATCAAAAATCAAAATCCCAGTACTAAGCACTTCTCTGATATCCACTGAGCCCAACAAGTGGATGTCATATTCTGCTTTTCCCTGGTGACAACTTAAATTTTGGGTGTGATAATTTTCTTCTACAGTTGAACTTCGGTATCTCGAACACAGACATCTTGAATACCATGGATATGTTGAAGTGATTTTAAAGTCCCAAGTGCTTATTTCTTAAGTATTTTACCCTGGATATCTCAAATCCTTAGATATCTTGAAGTATTTTTTTGGTCCTGTAAAGTTTGAGATAACGAAGTTTGACTGTATTTATATGCAGTGATAATGTAAAAGAAAATGAAACAAGTGCCTCCAGATTTGACAAGAGACTAATAGACTGTGAATAAATACAATGTAAATATCATATGTACATCAGAAACAATTTGAAAAGATAAATAAATGACAAGCTTTAATCTTTTTTATTTTAATTTATTACTTGGCTAAAAGTGAGCTTTATATTAGGGACAGTTAAAATCATAATAGGGACAAGTGGGTATGATTTCATACTTGTCTCCTGGAACTAGTGGTCACGGAGTTTGTCTCACCCTGATTATATATGTATTAAAACTCTGAAAATCCCAGGGGGTTCCAGTTCCCCCACCTACCCACATATCCTAGATCATGGCATTGGCATCACATGGAATTCTTTATAGGCTTACTTTTTTTTAACTCTTGTAACCTGGTATGTTATAAACTTTACAAAAATATTATACTGATGTACTGGGACCAGTTAGTACTATACAGGGACATTAAATCTGTGTATATCCTGGAGCAGTGTTGTGTTGATCTGCTGTTAAAACAAACTATTGAATATGAAACAGAGAGTTGTCCAAGATAAACAAAGAACTCCTCAACAGTAAACATTTAACACGTCAATGTCACAACACAAAATATACTCTCTGTTATTTAAACTCGGAGCTTTAAAAACCTCAAGGTTTATTGGAAATATGGAGTAAGAAACTCATTATGGAATTAAATTTTTTAATTTGACTAAATCTACTTATAAGTTTACAAAGCCGGAGACAAAACAATGTGCATGCTTTATAAAACATGAGTTGCACAGCACTTTTGAAAGTATTTTTCATCTATTTTATATCAAATATTTAATACAATGTAATATTTTATTTATTATTAATAAATAGAAGTGCCATCATGACTAATAAAGCAATTAATAAAAAAGGAACAATTAGGATGAGGGAGAAAATGTACTGGTATGTTATGTTCTTATACTGGATTCTTCTGCTAACAATGTACAAAACCAAGAGAATATTAACATTTTAAAAACAAGTCTTAAGTATGAATACCCTACTACGCTAAATCTTCAAGCAGAATATAACCCTTTGCAGTACAATTTTTTTCTTGGATTCTATATGGTTCATTTTATTTTCAGTAGCAAACATTCAGGTGTTCAAATAGACTTCAGTTATTAATGCTAACAAGTTACCAGGACAGCTGATATTTAGTCTGTGGCCTTGCAGCAGAAATTTATGAATTGTAACTTACCATGTCCATCTGAGTGAGTTTGACCCTGACATTCGGCAGGCTGAAGTAATGCTTGAGGGCACGGTCATGTAGGCCATCGTACTGGAGGGTGGGCCTCTGTGCAAAATAATAATACATAATGTAAACATACAGACAAACGGTCCTAGTTCAGGAGTCCAGGAACACGAGGGTACTCCTATCAGTGTTAATGAGGGGCAGCATCATTAATAAATCATTACACCATCAGTAAATCAATAATTATACATTGTTACCATCTTTTATGAGACAGGCAGATCACCAGAATGTACACAGTTTGGAGTTTGATTATATACCTGTATTTTTGCAAGCACTTACATCAATTTTGACCATATTTTTATATTTATCACAAAATTGCTTATTTACTTTTTTTGTTACCAGTATTTAACGTTTAACATTAAAGTCAGGGATGTTTAAATCATCCTGATACTTTAGTTTACTAATTGAAGGTCTAGAAAAGTGATAGTTATGTCTTACATGTAGTAACATGATGTATGATATCAATCAAATGATCTATATACTACATACCAGGTACATTCAATTTAAATTACACATATACTAGGGATGGGTATTGCCTAAAATTTTGAATCGGGATATATCATGATTATTTTTCCAAAAACATCATGATACTATCATATTTTCACAAATAATTTTTACTTTTATTTTAAATGAATTTCCATGATTATTCTAACAAATATAATGCGAAAACATAACTTCACTTTTTTTCATTATAGTTATATATATTTGGATGCTAGGATGCCGCTTTTTTTACTGTTTTACATTTTTTTTTTTTAATTCCTGTAATTGTAATTCAGAAGTTTGAACAAAAACATGGTCTAGACTGTGACATCACACGATGTCACATATTAGCTGCACTTCCATAACGGAAATCTAAACAGTGCAATCTTTTCACAAAGGCATTGTAGAGTAGATGCAATTATTGAAATTTTTTGTTTCCTTTAAGTTCTCTGTAGTTTAAGAAAATCTTTTAATACCTGCAGTACTACCATGTGATTCACCATTATTGCATGGAATTGTGGTAGCAAAAGAATTCTGGGAAGGTTTCTCATAAAAATTTGCTTGATGAATGTGCATATTTCTATTCAAATTTCCTCTTTTCTTACACATTAATCTACAGAGGTCACTTCATTGTGCTCACTGGGTTCCTTACACAAAAATTCTGTCCCACTCTTAAAATAAATTCCATATCCAACAACAAGACATTGAATTTTCTGTTTATTACTTTTTCTTTGATTTTCCTTTTGCCTCTGTCCTTTACCTTACATGGTACCTGTCACAGGCTGTGACGTCATGTTGAGCGGTTGTGAGACGTGATAGCTTAGCAATTGTTAGATTGAAAATTGTGAACATCGATTTTACAACACTTTTGGGAAAAATGGCATTTTTAGTCTGTGTCTGGATGGTTTATATACCCTCGCTATCTTATAACAGGAAGCATTTTTATAGCACTTTCTTGCATGGAAGGAAAATCCATAGTTTTGCCGAACTTTGATATTTTTCACTGTGAAAAATATCACTTTTATTCAATGGATAAAGGACTATATTCAGTAATGGTCAATATCCCAAAATCAAACTTTGAGGAGGAAATCTTAAATTATGTTCAAAGCCAGGAGGATATATATGCAGATTCAAAGCACCAAACATTTTCATCCACTCTGATGTCATAAGTTAGATATGACATCAACAAAATGATGTAGATTCATTATTTCAATGATTTCATAAGAAAATAGTGTATTTTACGTCAATTATTTGACTGGAAAATATTGAGCACAGGTATGCTTAGACTCCATCTTTTGATACAATGTGTAGAATGATAATTTCAATGAAATATGTGAAAATATTTCCAAAGCAAGTTTTGGCTCTATAAAAATTTCAAAAGTTTGTGACATCACAGATACAAAAATGCCAATATTTTACCCCAGTCAATAACACATTTTTGAGAATTCAGGTTTAATTTATAGAATATATGCAACTGTGCACATTTCAAAATTTTTTTAACATTTGACTTTCATGGTGGCAGGGACATGTCTTTGCTGTTTGAAGTTCTTTCACTGTAAAATGTAATAAAAGTTAATCATCCTGACTTCACAGCCTGTAGATCTATTGAGATACTTACTGATTTCAGTGGAGGATGGTCTAGCTGGGGACAATTTACACCTGACAGGTCAAATCCATCTTCCAACCTCTTCACATCAAAATAGTATTTCCTACACACAAACAGAACAAAATAGTATTTTCCTTTACATAAGTAAAAAAATGGATTAATTAAAGCAATGAGTAAAAAGAAAAAACTTATTCCAGATGCTGTTTGTAGAGTGGTGCATTATAACTTATTTTATCAGACCAACATATTCAGATATTTTAAAAATAACAAAACCATTTGTAGTCACCTGATGAATTTTATTGAATACTATTAATTATTAAATAATCTTTGAATTGCCTATAAACACGATAAAATGCATGGATGCAAACAATGAGTACAAGTATCATTATTTGTTCCAAAAGCCCTACAAACAAGGTTTGCAGAAGTGGGAATGGCTCTGACACAATGAATAAAGTAAACAATGGATAATCAAATTATAATTTGAAAGGACATCTAAATATGAGTTGGTGTGAAAATACATACGGTGATGAGTGCCAGATAGCAGGAAGTAATACATTTAAACAATGAAGTTATTAACAGAATTTGTAAGGGATAAGGTCTTGCAATTGTGGTTCAGAGCTATTGCTATTGAGAAACACCTAAACTGAGAGTGCTACTATTCTCTCAATCAGTGAAAAGTTTAGTAAACATGCACATATCTTATTGAAATTAATTTGCTGCCACATTCAGCTTGCAGCAAGCATACTTATCAAGTTATACAAGTAGTTCTTGTTTATCCATCTGTTATCACCATGTACATATCATATTTAAGGACACAGGGACTTGAGACAATATCTTAGCATAATCGAGTATATAGTATAATAGGGGAGGTCCCCTATTATACTATATACCCGATTTTGCTAAGATTGTCTCAAGTCCCTGTGTTTAACGATATCATAAATTTGCTAACATGTTATTATATATTTCTAATTTTTGGGAATGGAGCTTTTGCCTTTTGACCTAACATCTTCTGTAGACTCTGTGTATCATAAGGATGAAGTCTATAATCGTTTTTCAACTTACAATTTTTTGGCTACAGTTTTAACCACGGCCTCCGATGACATGACTCTAAACTGGTTTTGGAAAATTAAGTCCAAACAATGACCAGTCCAAAAGTTATTTAGTAAAGTATATCATCATTTTTCACATGTTGGAGAACGACGGATAACTCAACGCACATAAACAAATCACTCCGCATTCGAGTACCTGTCAATATAGTCCAGAATAATATCTCGGTATTCTTATTTCTTTTATGGTTAATTACAATGACTATAAAAAATTATACCCTACATTTATTTTTTGTTATTGTTCTTACTGTAGAAAATTATCAATGTTGATTGATAAAATATTTCTTTAATTGTTTTCGTTACTAAGATGAACAAAATATTACTACGTCAGATAAGGGCAATAACTGTGTTTCGAATGTCAACATTAAATGGGAGTTACTTGCTCTTTTCTCGGAATGATTTCAATAACTTAATAATTTACAGATAGACAGAATAGCAAGAATAACGAAATGTTTTTTATGTCTTTGGTGTGATGCTATAAATTTGGTGTTTTGTTTGGTGATTGGGGCATATAGGGGGCTTGTATACCGGATTGTATTGAAAAAATATAAGAATCTACTTCCCATATACTTAAAAAGCTGTTATAATAAAGATTCTAACACTTTTATACAAAATATACTATGTATACAAAAACGTACCACACCTATATACGTTTATGTAAGGCTGAGATCAGCGCAAGAACATGATTGTGATGTGCAGGAAATATCTGGAAAGATTGCACTTCAGAATCTGCAGATATCTGGAGTCTGTTTGGGAGGACTTTCTATATATATATGAGTGAAGATCTCTCTCTCTCTCTCTCTCTCTCTAGCTTTTTCCAAGTAAGTTTGGCTGGGAAAAGACCGTTTTTGAGCCAGTTTGAGGTATTCACTAAAATCAGTAAGATTATAAGTTACAAGATTGTTTACTGGAAATGTCCTCCAAGAATGAATATATAAACGTGTTAAAAAGACTTGCTTACCATTAAGATACATCTGAATCATAGAGGCTCACTCTCAGTATGGTTTATGTTACGGTGTACAATTACGGTGTATTGTGTTCTCAATTTAATACCCCCCCTCCTCCTTAAAAAAAAAATCGCAGGGCCTCAAGTAATGCTAGCACTTTGAAATATATCATACTTCTATGACAATACTTTTTTTTAACGCAGCACAGTTTAGGCTGCAATAAGGAGGCGGGGCCTAATTTTTACGGGAAATGCTTACTATGACATCACACAAAAATATATGTTCTTCAAATTACCACAAAATGAAATGATTTGCTATTTTAAACTGTTGGATAGCTTTAAACTACATCAATACTTACTATTGCATGTATTTTTGTCGTTGGTTAAATCCTACACAGCAATATATAAACAATTCACCGATCGCAATGCACTTGTCAATGTGACGTCATATCGCAACATTTGACGCAGTTTGTATGCAGTGAGAGGCGGATCAAGATATATTTCATACAATGAAAAATGTATTTTGTAATTAAATAAAATGTATTTGCAGATATATAAGAGGCCATAAACTTGGATGCGATGTCTATTTTGTGATTTTATTCCTATACTTCCCGTATATTTCCTAGACAAGCTATACTGCAGTATCGTGCCGTTACCTATTTTCGATAGTATCCTAATTTCGATAGGCTACTTTTTTTAACAACCATTCGGAAAACCTGACGTCATTTTTCGGAACGCTTCTCCTAAAATTAGCATCAGACGTAGAGTGTTAAAAAAAACCAAAAAGATCGAAAATTATGCCATTTAGAGAGGTAAGATATTATTTCTCTATTTATCTATTCAAATCACGCCCTTTTCTCATAATGCAAAAAAATCCACCCTAAATACCCTATCTTTGAAGCCTGAAAACAACATCTGATCACCCTAAGTTGTCGTCTGTTTAAAAGCTCTGTGTTATGGTCTAAAAATAGATAAGCCTCACTTTGAGCAAACTTCCGCTTTAAAAAAAAAAGTATGGAAGCCCGTTACATGTATTTTACTTTAAATTTCGAGATTTTTCTATGTTTTAAGATTTTGTTTCTGTTGCTTTATTGTTTGTTTCCTTGTAGATATTTTCCATCCAAAGGGGAAATTACAAGAACTATAGTCCAGAGGCTTTGGATAATGCTTTCCAAGCAGTAAAAGGGGGGATGAGTGTTCATGGTGCTGCCAAACGGTTTCAAGTTCCCCTGACAACTTTAAGAGACAGGGTGGATGGACGAATAAGTATTGATGTAGCATCATCAGGACCCCCACCACTGTTTACTCAGGAACAGGAATCTTACATAGTGGAGCATGTAAAGACAATGTCTGAGATAGGATATGGATATACCCGTGCAGAGGTGCTGAACCTTGCCTCTGACTATGCTGTAGATCTCTGTATTAGGGAAAAGGGGAAAGACTTAACAATGAAGTGGTATTATAACTTCATGAGGAGGTGGCCTGAGCTTCATGCAGTAAAACCATCAGGGTTGTCAGAACTACGAGCAAAAGCCGCATCTCCGGAATGTATTAGCAAGTACTTTGAAGAGCTAAAAATCATCATTGACAGGTATGGACTGGGGGATAAGCCTCAACTTATATTTAATGTTGATGAAAAGGGAATAAACACAGGTGGGTCAAAGCCTCCAAACATTGTTGCAGCAAAAGGGATGGCAGCACAAGTTGTAACATCTGAGA
Source organism: Saccostrea echinata (assembly GCF_033153115.1). NCBI lineage: Eukaryota > Metazoa > Mollusca > Bivalvia > Ostreida > Ostreidae > Saccostrea > Saccostrea echinata. The sequence goes on from NW_026889802.1 coordinate 960,122, forward strand.
GGTCCCAAACAATTACTGTTATTGGATGTGGAAATGCTGTGGGGAGCAGTATTCCTCCATTTCTGGTGTTTCCAGGTAAACGTTTGTTACCTGAATTATTAGATGGTGCCACCACTGGCTGTGATGGGACCATGAGTGACACAGGCTATTCGAATACTGAAATTTTCAATAACTATGTCAAGAATCATTTTACCAGATATGTCTCTGGGAACCCCGGACAGCTGATTTTGCTTTTGTATGATGGTCACAGAAGCCATACATCTCTTTCATTAATCCAGTGGGCCCGTGAAAACAACATCATTCTTTTTGTCTTGCCTCCTCACACGAGTCATCTTTTACAGCCGATGGACGTTGGCTGTTTTGGTCCATTCGAGACTCTTTATCAGCAAGAAGCTCATAAATTTATGCGACAGAGTGTCGGTCGTTCAGTGACAAGGTATGACGTGTGCAGGCTTGTATGCAAAGTTTACGACACTGCCCTTAGTCCTCAGAATTTAAGATCAGCCTTCAGGAAAACTGGTATTTATCCTCTAAATTCATCAACAATTAGTGAAAGCAGGACTTTACCATCTCTTGTATACAAAGGCAAGGTAGACATCACCAAAACTTCAACAACAGCTACTGTTATCTCTGATGAAAAAGTTACTTCTACTGCTGAAAGCTTTTTCAAGAAGCGTGGTGGAGAGGTCCTCTTAGCTGTGGAGAAGGCAAAAAAACCAAGAAGAAATCTCAGTTCCATAATTGCAGGGAAAGCCATAACAGAAAAGAATGTATTTGATAAAATTCAGGCATACAATGAAAAGTCGGAACACTCAACAAAAGGAAAAGGGAAGGGGAAAGGAAAAGGGAATGCAAAGCTAGTGGAAAACCAAATTGCAGGTCCTTCTAAAGATACAGCAGGTCCTTCCAAGGTTTCAAATACTTCACATCCATCAATTGATTTGTCAGATGAGGAGTCATTAGCTGATGAGGAAAAGTGCTGTGTCTGTGATAGACTGGAGCCTGAACAATTGAAGTTTAAGCCTTACATTGAGTTTGTTAGGTGGGGACAATGCCAATGTGGACACTGGGTGCACCTGTCCTACTGTGTGAAGGAAAAAGTAATCAGAAGAGACACACAAATTAAATGCCCTCATTGTGTTTGACATTGTTATTTCAGTCAATGATTCCTGACTTGAACTTTCAATTTCATAAAATTTCAAAAAAAAAAAAAAGAAGAAGAAGAATTGAAGAAATTCTATTAAATTAAATGTTTTGGTTAATTATTATTTATTTTTGTTAAGATGGTTAAAAAAAAAATAAATAAACAAACAAACAAACGAACAAAACAAAACAAAAATCCACAACATATTAATTTAATTTTATGTTTTTATGCCAATTACTGTGCGCCATACTTGCTATCGAAAATAGGTGACGTCATTCAAAACAACTCGGATTATGGCGGATCCAAAGAAAGTTGTAACAGTACTGGAATTCTTATGATTTCAAAAACAAATTAAGGTCAGATATATTTATGTATTGTTGACTAATAATACATAAATAGTTAAGGTGAGAAAAACATAGATACACAGATTAAATTTGTGACTAAAGTTTTACACTATCGAAAACCGGTAACGCCAGGATATATTTGAATGCAGATTCATTGAAGGGTAATAGAATGGTCGTAATAAATCGATATATTGCAAGGGGCATACCCTAAATGAATTATGACAAGCTTTTACACATAAACTCAAGAGGTATGAAGATATTTGAAAAGTGCTGCGAACCTGATTAGTTATTTATATATATATATAATGTACTTGACCAGCAAAATATTCAACATACGGTCTATAACAAACGTAATTTTAGCAATTATATAGTAGAATCTATATAGGTTCGCAGCACTTTTCACGAACTACAAAGAGTGTTGAAAATAATTATAAATTAAACTGAGATTTTTAACGTGGTTATGCCCTTGCAATATTGGAATTTATAGATGTCCTCAATACTGCAGGTATATTTGCTAAAATCACGCGCGATCACGTGATTGCCACATTACGTCACAAGTCTAGGTAAGAAATCTTGTAGTTTTCAACCACATTACATTTGTCCGATAATAGTCAAGTCCTAAAAAGAATCGCCCATCCTTGTAAAGAATGTATTTTCGATATAAAAATTCGCCGATATTTCCATTAGTCACCTTAACTGTACTGCGAAAGTACATAGCGGTATGATATTAAAAACAAACAAACAAACAAAAAACTGCAGAAGTTTCCGGCACATATTTATTTTAAGGCAGAGAAAAAAACCCAAACCATCCTGAAACCGATCGAGTATCACTCCCTGTCCGTTCTCGGAATTTAAATCTTGATTATCTTATTTACAATCTGGTTAAAGTTATTTTTGTATATATTTTGCCATATTGTAACATGCTAGCATTATGAAAATAGTCTCAGACACCTTTGACGGTAATTTCCCGATTTACCCAGGGGATAATTATTCAGATCAACACAAGTTTTAGAAACGATGAATTAAAAATTGCGAACAAAGTATTTTTCTGCCGCCTACCTCAAGTTAATTTTCAAGGTTAACATATTTGAATGATTTTTTCCCCATATTTTAAGATATACATGTACATGTATATGAATTTTCATATACTAAAACTTACTTGGGAAAACAAGATTTCTAATCTCTCCCTCTAATCATGTATGATTTTGGTTAAATATGTGTTTTTCACAATAGAAATCAATGGAAAACTGAAAATTATTGAAACCCACCCCTTCAGTGAAACAAAAGTCCTTTTTTATAGGTGCTATTTTGTACACGAAAGCTTGAAATTGTTGTTTCACCGAGAGGGAGGGGGCATATGTTTACACACGCGAAAATATCCATTTTATTACCAATTTAGAATGAGATTTCAGCTGAAAATTTGTACTTTATTAATATTATATATGTATATAAATATATAATATATATATATATATATATATATATATATATATATATATATATATATATATATATATATATATATATATATATATATATATATATATATATATATATATATATATATTTATTTATTTATTTATTTATTTATTTATTTATTTTATCTATTTTATTTTATTTTTTTTTACACAAAATAAACATACTGAAAGATTGAAGGGTCATTTATACAAATGTCATATAGATCCATGAGTATCTTAAAATCTGGTGATGTTTTAAAGCCTGATTTCAATTGATGAAATCCCCTCCCCAACCCACAAAAGAGTTATAATTATGATCAATAAGCTCTTTGACTCGGGTATTGAAATTATCAATCTTTGCATTCAAAAAGTTTCATTGACTAAATTGCCTTAATGTTGAATTAATGTAGGAGGGAACCGAGATTTGTGTGTGTAGTTCTTTGATAGAGTGATTTATTTTATATATTAATTATTATATTTCAGGATTAAATTAATTCAGTTAAATTGTCATATTTATTTCTTTACAGCATTTCATTTATTGAATAAATCCACATGGAATTATTTACATCAATCTGTGTTTATTTAGTTATTTATAGATGTATGACATCACAGTGGTCATTTAAACCCCTGTCCCTTTCTATATATATCTTGTGTAGTGTCCAGGCCAACTTGGATTTCATTGGTTGGTTAGTTTCCCTCTCTTTTGGTTTTTACTTAGTTAATTACTTTTGTTGGAGATCTTGGTCTGAGTAGACATATTGGCTTTTGATATGATGACTTATTTATGACAATGACCAAGACAGGACAGAATGTAAGTTTACTTTTACTGATTTCATTATTTCTATATAATTGTTTATCTGCTAAATTACCAAATAATAATATTCTAATATAAAGTATGAAAGTTCAGTTTGTGTGATTATTTTATGACTGTAAATATTCAGAGTAATAAGTATATTTTATATCTGTGACAATAAGTGTGTAATATAGTAAAGTTATATTTATATTATTCATGCACAGATCACTGAATAGAGTACAGCTGTGTTCAGCTATATATATATATTGGAGTTATGGCTCTATATCACATATAGGTATGATGTATATATTTTGTATATTGTCAATATAATTATATTATTCTGGAAGAGTTCAGTATAATTTGATCTCATTGTTTTATCTATATATTCCAGAGTGTTCATACTTTGTACATATTATTGATTAAGAAAGATAACTCTTAATGTTTTATCTATGAGCACAATTAAAGGGAAATAACTCTTCATTTGACCGTGCTATCTGGCAAGTGATCTACATGTATGCTTTGTTATAAAATATTTATGATTGTTTATATATATTTCAGAGCTGTGATAAAACTGATACTACTGATAATACACTTATCCACAACAACAACATGGTGTTTGTATTTATTATTCCTTAAACGAACCCCATTTCAATATATAATTAATTTAAATGTAAGGACTGAAAACAGATCGGGTTCGAAGCTTAGAACAATGATAACAGTCGGGATCGATTTTAATTTATTTGGAAAATAGTTCTTTAACATTTTAGCTCTGGTGTATGAAATATTTCATAGATCAATTGGAAATTAATTGAAAAAAAAACGACAAATTTCATATGAAATATACCTTTACATCAAATACTTAAATTACCTCTTAAAATTAAAAAGAAATATTTTCATACGCGGTTAATTTGCATAAAAAATCATAATGAAAACAATAATGGCGGACGTTAAGCAGACGGATCAGTGATGTTTGTATTGAATTAACAGCAGTTTGACATCTAATGAAACCCATGGAATTGGCAAAGTCAGTATTTGGTTCAAGAAATCCAGACGGTTATAGCAGCAAAGCTACAACAGGTTCGTTTTCGATGCTTATTTTTAACGTCGGCTTCATTGATCTTGATGCTGGCCAGTTAAAAACATGGCGAACATATGCCACATATGCAGTAGTTAAGCATGCAGGCATAGTTTACCAGTGGTAGAAACACCTATTTTTATAAACTTTTTGTAATGTTATTACGAAGGCTTACATAATATGGAATTCACTTTCATTTACACAAAAGCTTGTCGGCTCATTTCAGAAAAAAAGGGGGGGGGGGTAGTTAGAAAGATTAGAAAGATGTACCGGTATGATTGATTAATGATAAATATGTTTGTGCAGTATATTACTATATAATGCATTATATTTGTAGTTGAGACATTGTCTGAAGATGAGGACGATTTGGTGGCTGGTCATGGAGAGAATATTGCTGTCTCCTCCAGTCAGTACAATACAACATCAGACTTTGTGCCTACTCCCGGGGGGCCATTTTCAGCACTGACTCCTTCAATGTGGCCTGAGGACATTCTTGCTAAGTTAGGAAATCCAGTAGGTGTTCACTCCAATATTTTATTAATTTACAGAAATATTGATGAGATTAATTTCCATATTATCTTTATTGAAATCATGTTCAAGTTTGTTTATCATGTTTATTCACTCAAAACAAAACTATTTAGCACACATCTTATTTTAGCCCTTTTCCTATATCCAAAATATGTTCCTTAATAGATTACTCAGAGCATCTAAGTACAGTGTATTTTTAAAATTATTAAAAAAAAGGAATACATTAGTTTGTGGTAATTTTATGAAATTTACCAAGTACATGTAATAAAATGGTAATATTACTATGTCTTTGTATACCTCAAATATTTCTTCTCATGAATCTGTGTTATTTAGATTCTGTGAATTCTATTATTTCAATATAACTTTAACACTGTTGTCTCATGGACAGTTGCTCAATTAATCTAAAGCACCTTAGAGTTCATCTTCTCGATGTCAAAGTTTTGTGATAAAGTTCCTCTACACAAACCCTTGATAAATGTTACTATTTAAAAGTTTGGGTTGTGGTTACACATGAATGGTTAATAATGAACCCACCATTGAGAATATCTCTTAAAAAGATTGGCAAGAGCATAAAATTTGGCAAGAGCATAAAATTGGTGTCTGAGTTAGAGAAAAAGCACAGAAGTTAGCTTTTTTTATTTTTCATCTGGTGTTGCTTATTTTCATGCTTGAAATCCTTTTCTAGTGGCTCATTGCCCAGCACCTATTTTATTTGCAATTGTGAGGTGAGGGATCTTCTAAAAATTAATTTACCATATTTTATTTGAGGTAATTGGTCACAAATCCAACAACTGATACTTTCCATTTTTTGTGTTTACAAAACTTTACCCACTATTAAGACTGTTTTTCTGTTTAGTTCCCAGTCCAGGACCGGGAACAAATGAAAATGCAGCTTTCTATCCAGACTTTTGTTAAGCGACTTTTGTCAAGGGTTTTGTAGAGGAACAATATCACATGGGGTTGACATTGTGATACTTAGAGTTTAATAACCCCTGTTATACAGGTCTTGCACTGGGATGAGTTTTGAATTATATTAAATTTTAGTTTGATTTTTAAATGTATAGTTTATTAAATCATACTTTTCATGTGCTTTAAATTTAAAAAAAAAGTTCAAAAACTTTAAAAAATAGAGTAAATATGCTCAAAAATTCATTTGTTATGTTTATTTGCATTGTTTATTGACAGTCCAATGTCTGGCTAAACAATTGAGACTGAAATTCAATATGTCAATGAATAAATGATTCACAAAGCATGTGAAATTCAACGTATGGATCAACCTTTTTCTGTGTAATAGTGAAGAGATCACATTTTAAATTTTGATAGAGAAGTTGAGTTATTACTAAAAAAAAAAATATTTGCAACAGAAGCTCTGCAGGTTCACTTGCTGTAAAAATATATTTGTGCTAAATTTCTTGTTTTACAAATAATTGTAATGTGATCCATGTTATACCTAATATATTGTAGCCAGAAGATCCAAATGGTCAACTTGATTACAGATATGATGAATTTGGTTTTAAAGTAGAGGAAGAGGGTGAGTATGTTTAAATATATCTGTTTATGTAGTATGTTTATCATGAATTTCATTTTAAACTGCAATTGTAAGAATCAATTTTAGCGAGGATGAAAAGCAAATTGCAAAGTTTGTAAGATTATGATCTCGGAATCTGTACTTAGTAGCTTCTGTATTAGTGATATCTTTCTGTTGTAGATGGACCTGAAGAGAATTCTAGTAAACTCTTAAGCACCCCTTTTGTGGAGGACCCTCAGCATCGGTTGAAGTGGACAGCTTACCTAGAATTCACACACAACAATGAAGTGGGAGATCTGACTTGGGATAAGGTACTTAATTTAAAGTTCTGAATGACAGAATTTATACATTACATCACATGAAAACAGGCAAAATTAGAGAAAATTACAGATAAACATTATTTGTCTACACTGCAACTTTTTACTCCATTAGACTATTTCTGTGGATAATTTTCTTTAGGATTAATTGTGCTACTTCAATTTTAATATCTCTCTTCAGAAGTTGTAGGGTATTATGTTTAATTGTTGATATCTTATTAAGAGGTGGGCTGGAGGATGGTTACTTCTTACTTCAGGTTTATGAAAGATAACTCTTGAATGCATTGTTCTACTGGCTTCATACTTCAGAAGTAGGTAGCAAATCATGTTAGGATGATCCCATTTATTATTCAAGATTATTTATCAAAGGTCAAGGGCACCATAACATAGACATTTTATCATTCTTTAAACATAAGAATATGCTTGAAGTTCTGCTTTATAATTACATTATTACCTGACTTTGGCTTTGAAGGGGTTATTTTGCAATGTTTGTGGTATCCTTGTTAAATGAATGATATAAATATATTGTATTAATATTATGCTGATTAAATACATCTGTAGATACATGTAAGGTTTTAAAGTGGCAAAGTTATTTACAGAATGTAGGTTAAGATTTTCTTTCATCTTTTTTTAAAGGTTGAACCAAGGCTCCCGAGATCTGAGAAATTACGGGGCATGGTGAAGCAGGGAATTCCTCATTCTCTTCGGCCACATATCTGGATGAGACTATCTGGTGGGATGGAGAAAAAAATCAAATCTGATCTTACATACAAAGACATTGTCAAAGCCAGCTCAAATGATTTACTAATGACATCTAAACAAATTGAAAAGGTACCAAACATTGCAAATTTTGGACAAATTCATGTAACACTAGAAGGTGTTGTGCATGTTTATTTCAGTGTTGCATCATCCACATTGTGTACATGCATTTAGGTGTTAAAACTTAATCCTCAGACTCAGCAGCCCTGCTTTCCTGAGAAATTGGTGCATCAATTTACTTTTCATCTTATATTCCAGGAAAAGAATTCTTTTATTCTCAAAAATAACCCTGATCATTAAGTCACATTCTTAAAGGATAAAAGCAATTTGATATCAGAAAATGTGACATAGATTTTAATGGCTAAAGTTTGATTATTACGGCTTATTACATGAAATATTGTAATCTAGACACTTCATTGCATTGGAACCAGGAGACTTTTTTCTGTTACAGGACCTATTGAGAACAATGCCAAGCAATGCTTGTTTCTGTAATATCCACGGGACTGGTGTTCCAAGACTTAGACGGATACTTAGGGGTCTGGCCTGGCTATATCCAGACATTGGCTACTGTCAGGGGACTGGAGTAGTAAGTCTCCTAGATTATGTGATATGGTGAAATTTTCCATCAAAAGAATGCAATGAATATTTTTTTAGTTCAAAATAAGTTGGTTTACAGATCCAACTAAATTTTTGTTGTGAAAAAGAGAAGACATTTTCTTTTGAAATTTTTATGACGTCGAGCTCTTGGAGCTCGAACGTCATCTAGCAAGCGCCCTGTTGAAATCGCGACCGGATATGTACGCGACCGAATGTGTCAGTCGATGCATCCGCAATAGAAAATAGCAATAGCTATAAACCATTTCTTTGAAAACGCTCAAAATGAATAATAGCTTGAAAATAAAATTGCATCAACTATATCTGCAATTAATTCTATTGCAAAACAACAATATTATGTTTTATTCTCACACAAGAAAAATGTGATGGTTGTTGCGGATGAATTTCTGCAGAAAGGGTGCGTGGAATGACATGAATAACATTTCGGAACGATAACCGTGTAACATAAACAACACAACAGGAGGTAAAATAATTACAAAATTACATAAACACGAATACTACAAGACTAAAAAGATTGAATTTCTAAATCTTAGCTTTACTTATAAAATCTTCTAACCAATTCTATCCTAAAAGCCGATGATATTGACCAGTATTACTGTATTTCTCCATTTCCTCCATTTCCCAGTATACCGTATACCACGCCCGATCGTAACTCGATCGTAATTGTAACAGAACAGAGTCTTGGTTGTAGTTTAGATGCAATCACTAATACAACGCTTTGACATTGGCAATTAAAAAAAATATTATATAAATTCATGAAATCCTTCATAGTTCTTCAACTGACTGACAAGAATTTAGCATGAACATGTTCGACGGTGTCTGGTCAATTCGAACCCTGCTCCATTCGGACCATGACATAAGGCCCCAGACTGTAATTGTGATATTTTGTTTAAAACTATTTTTTTATTATGTTTCCTGAGTCACTCACTTGACTTATTGCTATCTTCAAATTCAAAATGATCTTTTGAAATTGTTTTTCTTCTTCGACGTCATTGAAGCCTTTCAGGCTTTTGATTTTATCATCACTGGTGGTGTTTTTGTTAGGAATAAAAAATTCAGATGAAGAGAAAATGTGGTAATGCTGAAACACATGAATTTCAATATGATGTGAAAACGAATGCTTAACTTTGATCTGAAAAATTGAAAATAATTGTTCTCAAACCAATTTTGTTATGAACTAAAATTTTAGTACAAAATATTGATACAGTTACTGAAGACATGTCACATTTCTCATTACTTTGCTTGAGTAGATAGCTGGATCATTGTTGCTATTTATGGAAGAGGAAGACACATTCTGGATGATGTGTGCCATCATTGAGGACCTGCTGCCTGCCTCATACTACTCCAGTACATTGATTGGTATTCAGGTCAGAGTCAGATAAAAAGGAAAAAAAGTTATAAGTATCTTCAGGAATATCAATTACATATACTTATGGAGGATGTGAAAAATGTCCAAAGTTTACATATGTAATTTCTTCCTTTAAACAGGCAGACCAGAGGGTGATGCGACATTTGATTATTAGCTACTTACCTGACATAGATCTGGTTCTGAAGGAACACGATATTGGTATGTTGTGTAAATATAAGAAAAGATGTCCACTTGTAGTGCTTGTTAACATTACTGAGAAATGGAACACTGCAGTTTTACCACAAGTATTATATGCATAACATTTGAATGTTGAATGTAGATTAGTGATTAATTTTGTAAAAGGAAGAGCTTTTGACAATGCTAGCTTCCTCATTTCTAGAAAATGAAATACTTTATAGATAAAATTTCAGTCCACCTGACTAATTTTTGTGTTGTTCACACTGACACTGAGCATGATACTGATTGCTTTAAACATTAACCTCTGTGTGTTTATGACTTGACCCTATGTGGTTTATTAACAATCCTGTAGCACACAGCATGTCTTTACAGAGCTCTCCCTCATCAGCCTGCACTGGTTTCTCACTCTGTTTGCCAGTGTCGTTCATATGAAGGTGCTCTTAAGGATCTGGGATTTATTTTTCTATGAGGGCTCCACTGTTCTATTCCAAATCACTATGGGCATGCTCAAAATGAAGGTTTGTCAAACTTTTTATTGTACATAGTGTTTTATAATTATATGAAACTTATGTATCCCATTTTCATTTTTTAGGGTATTTAAATGTAAATATGTTAAATGTTTTGTTATTGGATTGTTTATTACATTATCTGCATCTTGATTTTGCTAACGTTTGTGTATGCCAATAATAAACCTGGTAAGCATTATTTTGGCCTGCATGAAGAACATATTTATGTAGGAGTGGGTCTGTTGTCACATTAATTTTGATAGAAATTACCTACACATACATGTATTTGTTTACTGATCCCAGGCAGTGATTCTTGGAGTGGTAAAATTTCATGTAAAATTGGTAATATACAAATTGAAAAGACATGAATGATTATTGAATCATGTCATATTGCAAGTACATGTACATGTAATTTTCTGAAAAAATTATGGATTGTCTTGAGAAAATGCCTTGTGCTAATGAATTACCAGTTTTCAAACATGGATTTCCAGAAACCTTTTGCAATTCCCCAAGTCTGAAGTTGGAAAGTTGACTAGTAAATTTTATGAGTTTTAGAAAAATCTGTATTAAGTACTTTGCATTTGATGTGAATCTTTTATTCGTAAGTTTGAGAAGTTTAGTACACGCTTTACAGGAGGATGAGTTGCGTACCCTGGATAACTCTGCACAGATTTTTAACTCCCTGTCTGATGTTCCTGGTGATGTACAGGATGTAGAGGAACTCATTGAGGTAACACGTCTACAAATAAATAACACTGCAATTTTGTAACATTTCAATAAATATAATGATTTTACAGTGTTTCAGAGGTTTACAAGAAACAACTGCATTTCCAGGTTTCATACCGGGTGGCTGGTTCACTAACAGACATGGTGATAGAATCTCAAAGAAGGAAACATTTGGCCTACCTAATGGCTGATCAAGGTGCAATAGTCAATCCTGATTCTGCAAAAAACCTGCCAAAACAAGTAAGTCATATGCATCATACTGTCTCTTCTGAAAAATAATGCTGAAAAGTATGCAAAAGACATTTGAAAACATGTAATAGTACATGTACATTTGACCATTTTCTTTCAGCAATTAAACAAAAGGCATTTGAAAAGGTCTCGCTCCCTTGTTTCAACATTACTTTGGGGCGAAACTGAAGATGATGGTTTCGGTAAAGCTAAAAATGTTCGCCAAACTGAGATTCTGGTTGACTTAAGAGAGGCAATATTGAAAATAGCTCGTCATTTTCAATCACTGGATCCAAAGAATAATAAAGTGGTAAGCATTAATTCTGAACAGAAATTGGTTTCATTTGTGTGTGTGGTCTCTGTGTACAAAGCATTAGATAAAGTTATGGAGAGTATATAAAAAATGTGTGTAAAACATTCAGAATATTTTTTTTTCATTTATTGGAAAGATTAAAATCTTTATTTTTTCCACAATTTGAAAATACATGTACTTTAAACAGGTATTGACAGCAGATTATGCCATGGAAAGTCATGCTAAAGATCTAGAAAACTATGTCAATGTAGCAAGGAACAAAAGAAGAAGGGCCAAGGCATTGCTGGACTTTGAACGTCATGATGATGATGAACTTGGCTTCAGGAAAAATGACATCATCACAGTAAGTGTCAAGTTTATGAAATATGGACATTGCTTGTGTAAAAGATGATTCTAAATTTGAGTTAGAAAAAAAATATGTCATCTTTTATTTTTTCCAGCTGACTTGCAAAGAAAGTGTCAAATATAAAGTTGTTTCCATTTTTTGTTCATTTTTGGTGCTATTTTTATAACGTGTTTTATGAAAATTCTGATAATTTTTTAATCAGATAATATCTCAGAAGGATGAACATTGTTGGGTTGGAGAGCTAAATGGATTAAGGGGCTGGTTTCCTGCTAAGTTTGTGGAGTTACTGGATGAGAGGAGTAAACATTACAGCTCGGCAGGAGATGACAGCGTTACAGAGACCATCACAGATCTAGTCAGGGGAACGTAAGTCTAAAATTATCAATATTGTGAAGGTACTTATAATTAAAATACCTTTATAGAAAATTTTATTGAAGTGTTTTAAATAGAATCTGATTGGTATGAAAAAAAAGATATTATATTTTTAATCTTTTGATTTGATTTATTATAGAATATGTACATATATTTCAGACTGTGCCCTGCATTGAAAGCTGTGTTTGAGCATGGATTAAAGAGGTCATCTATTCTGGGTTCTGTGTGCCATCCTTGGCTTTTTTTAGAGGAGGTCTGTAACTAATTTAAAGCTAAAATCTTTATAATATGTGAACTAAGACTTGAGAGTAAAATGTAATTATCTTGTACTTGTATAACAATGTGTGATGTAAAAGATTTGTAATATCTCTTGTTTTACACAACTTTTCTATCAACAGGCAGCAACAAAAGAAGTAGAGAAGGACTTCCAGTCAGTGTATTCCAGATTGGTGTTGTGCAAAACATACAGGTATTATAATGTTAGAAGAAATAATGGGTATGAACCCATGACATGTAGCTGTTTGTGGCCATTGTGGGGTATGGGGTTAGAGCAGCATGAAGCTGTATGTGGGGAATAAGGGTTAAAGCAGTGTTACATATCAATATATGGGGAGTGGGATACCTCAGAATCAGAAAATTTTATTTAAAGTCAGAGTTTAAAAACAATAAATGAAAGATCTTAGAGCTGTTGACTGACAAACTTAACAGTGTTAAACTCAGGTACATGTATATAGGCATTTGCAATAAAGTACATTATTTCTTGGTTTTGTAATAATATTGAATTGTTATGAATGGTTAAAGCAGGCTATTTGTTAGTTGTATGAGTACTGTACATGTAGCAATAGAATGAATTAAGACCCAACTTTTGTAGACTTGATGAAGATGGCAAAGTACTAACTCCAGAAGAGATTCTCTACAGGGTAAGCATGTACAGTATTAAAGTCAATTATATTTCATCCAAGATCATTTCAAGTAGAGTTGCAAAGTTTGTACAACATCATAAGAAAAAACTGTGTTTCGAAATGTAATGTGAATTACAGTTTTTTGGGGGTTAAAAAAATGTTTGCTTTTTCTCTGCACAAGGGGGTGGAAAAACTGTCAGGCTGTTCCATCATCAGTCAATGCTTCCTTACGTAGATAGGACCATTTATGTCCTTTTTTTTATACATCCATTGTTTGTTAACTGTCCAAAAGTACATTGAGATGTCTGTATAACCATAAAAAGTTGTGTCATTAAAATTTTGCTTTTTACTTGCAAGGAAATGAAATAAGATAATAATCCTTTATCTTTAATAATGCAGCTGTATACATGTATAATTTCCAGCAAAGTTATAACTTTATAGGACTAAGAAATAATTAAAAATTAAAACTGTGATACTTGTCTGTTTTAATTTGATTCAGTAAAACAGCAGCATTTAAAGCCTTTCAAGATTTACTGAAAAAAATAATGTCAAGTGCAATGCTTCATTATGAAAGTAAAGTTTTGGTGCATTTTAAGTTGTACTAAGTTTTATAATAAAATTTAAATTATGCTTAAAACATTGACTTATTTTAGGCAGTCCATGCAGTGAATGTGTCGCACGATGCCTGCCATGCCCAGATGGATGTGAAGTTTAGATCACTTATTTGTTGTGGCCTTAAGTAAGCATTATATTTCTATACATGTATTTGTCCTTTGGTATTAGAAAAATTGTCAGATACATACATGTATATCTAGAAAATATGCTTTTTTACCTTTGGATTTCTTTTAAGAACTACATACAATACCAACCTGACATCCAAGCAGTCCCAGAAAGCAATCCCATAGGCTGCTCTGGGACTACTTTCTCAAAATTTTGAACTGCTGTAGAAAGTAAACACAGCAAACTCAGCAATTTTAGGATGTGGGGTCAGTTTTTGGGAATGCTTTGTTCATCTAAGCATGAAGGCATAACGTCAGGTTCTGATTTGTAAAAATGTTCTGCACCTTGAGTATTCCAAGTGAGTGGTATGTAGAAGTCATACAAACAATCTAAAATTGCAAAAATTCAGTATATATTCAAATCTAGCATTGCTGTCATCAATGTTACCTTTTGAAGAAAAGATCTCATTAAATTAGGATAGGATCAGCATACCTAGCATTCAACCAGAAAGTATAAGCAATCAACTAATTAGCAAGCTTAGCATTAAAGAAAATCAGCAGTAATTCTGAAACAGAGAACTGTACCTGCATTATATTGACAGTATAAAAAATGTCTGATTGTACTTTTGTATGGCTGTGCTATTGATGTTCACATTAAATGCATGTCTTGGAGACCTTGTTCTTGTATAACAGATAAATCTGTGTATTCCTTGTTGTTGAACTTAATTCTCAAAGCAGTCGCTACATCATCTGAAGACCTTGTTCTTATTTGTACTTACTGTATAACTGGGTTGTTTATTTTCACCTCGGGTACTATATATATGGCTGGAGACCTTGTTCTTGTTAAGTTACTGCTAATCTGTGTTTACTTTCACAGCAGGTATTACATGTAAATATGTGGTTGGAGACCTTGTGCTATTATATGTCCAATTAATGACTGTGACAATTTTCTCAGTGGCAGATAGTCCGAAATATCTGATGTTTTCCAGGCTTTTTTCATGATTTTGATATTTTATATGCCAGGAAAACATCAGAACTGGCGCCATTACGAAAACTGGGAATATTGCCTTCTCCAACTGGAGTTGATTTTCGATACTTGCAAACTGAATTGAATGCCGAACTCACAATTTATCGATAGCACAATGCTTCCTGTACTCACCAATATGGATGAAAAGAAAACATCACTCAACACTTCGATACAGGAGTTGCAAGATTTTAAAATGCATGAAATGAAAACAAATCTCGACAGTCTGACAGATAAAATGTTTTCATCAGATTGTACATTTTATAAATGAACCTTAAAAACGATGTTGGTGAGTACTAAAAGTATTGTACTATTGATAAGTTGTGAGTTTGACATTCAATTCGGTTTCCAAGTATCGAAAATCAACCCGAGAATACCACCTCCGGTTGGAGGCAGTGAATTCCCAGTTTTCATAATGGTGCCGGTTCTGACGTTTTCCTGGCAAGTAAAATATCAAAATCGTAAAAAAGCCAGGAAAACTTCAGATATTTTGGACTAAGTGGCAGATGGTTCATCTATTTTTTGAGATTTTGTCCTCTTATACATGAATATAAGGGAAAATAACTGATTGCATGTACCTCCCCATTCCTTAAAAGTAGAGAAGCTGAGGCTCCAAAAAGAGGACCAAGGCACATAGTTGTTTCGCCTGCAGAGCAGAGCGATACTTAGGGATCACTTTACCCGGTGTCTGTCTGTCACACCTTATATCTCAAGAACTGGAAGAGGTATGGATTTGATATTTTGCACATATAATGCTTGGCACTATGGCTTTTGTAAATTACCATGGTTACTGACCTTGTGACCCTTGATCTTGACCTTTGACCTACCTTGCAAAAGGTTCTTCTGACAGTTTAATCAAAATTTATGTCTTTGAATTTTAAGAGGCAGGGGTTTTGATAATTAGCATTTATACATGTTTATGAACTCATGACACAATGGATGGTGTAGTCTGACAATTGCAGTTAAGACATTCATTTACAACTTTAATGAAGCTAAAAAGCAGGCAACATGTGTGTTCCTTGGAACACTCTTTTTTTTTTTTTTAGAGATGGAGATATACTAGGATATTTTCCACTGCAAATCCTTCATATTTGGGCCTCTCTGATTTTGTATAGATATATTATACTCGGTTGTAAAGGAAGAGCTGTACTTGGCGTGATGTAGTGAATAATGTATAGCTGCAAATTACAAAGCAGCAAGAAATTTTTGTTGACTTAGAATAATTATTAGATCCCAAAGAAAATGAGTAATATACACCAGGCATATTAAACTTCTGCAATTTCTAAACATTTTTAATTTTACTTTTCTTCAAAAAGCTGACAATAATAGTAAATATAGTACAGTAAGAGAGAGTGAAAAAGACTGAAACCTTGCTGCTCTTGTAGATCATTTTGTGACTGAGTTGTTTATGTTGACAGTGAACAGGTGCTAAATTTCTGGTTGAAGACCTTGTGGTCCTGTAAGTCATTGTGTGACTGAGTTGTTTATGTTTACAGTGAGCAGGAGCTATATCTCTGGTTGGAGACCTTGTGGTCCTGGAAGTCAGTCAGTTCCATGACAGAGTTGTTAATGTTTACAGTGAGCCGATGCCAAATCTGTGGTTGGAGACTGTGCTCCTGTAAATCAGTCAGCTGTATAACTGTGTTGTTATCATTTTCAGTGAGCAGGTGCTACATCTCTGGCTGGAGACTCTGTGTTCCTGTATGGATGCTGTGGAGAAGTGGTATCATCCCTGGTCATTCATGAGGAGTCCAGGCTGGGTACAAATCAAATGTGAACTAAGGTAAGTGCCTTGTACAGTGTATTTATATTGTACTGCTGTTGTGTCTCCTGTGTTATTTTGTCAACTTGCTCTCAGTGATGCATGATGATGTATGAAATCTAGTTCATATTTCATGTTAAGGGAAACCTTTTGGTTATATGTATATATTTTTTTAAAATTTAATCCAGTAGGTACCAATTATAAATTGGTTGTAATTTTTTTATTTATTCTTATTTATCAAACTTGACAAGACATTAGGATGCAGAAATAGAACTGATTTTAAAAACAGGAGGTAGCTAATTGCCACTTAAATACCCTGGTACACTGTAAACATACTTTTTTCCATGGGGTCAAAATATCGTGTTATGTCATTTCTGTTCAATCCGCAGATAGAAAATTATGCTGAATTCTTTGACATTGTAATTTTTATATGCACTTTAAGTATGCTGTGACAAATTTCCATTGAAAATATGTGACTGTATACATAGCGTAAATTAATCCAACATGGAAAAATTGATGTCTACAGTATTTAAAAATTAAAACTGAAGGATAATTTATGGATTTTTACACCAAAAAAAAAAAAAAAGACCAAAAAAATGCATAATTCAGCAAATAAAGATTTAACGAAATAGATAAATGAATGACACAATGTAAGTTCTGACTTAGCACTGAGAGAAACTGCACACTGCTGTCACTCTTTTGGTCGCTGCATGCTGATATATAGTTTATTTGTTGTGGTTTATTACAGGCTTTTGGCACAGTTTGCATTTAATCTGTCCGTGGATTGGGAATTACCTGTCAGGAAAAAGAAAGCTCCTACATACTCAATCACAAAATCTGTCCAGGACATCCTTATCAAGCATCACTTGTTTAGTTGGGAAATATAAACTCAAATTTACTTACTGTAAAATGTGCAATATAGAGACCATTTCAGGCATATCTACCTGTTTGATTTATAGGAATATGCTGGGCATTTATCACATTGCACAGGTACATGTAAGTGAAAATTAACTGATGATCATGAGATTTTAGATTCTGAAGCTACTCTCCATTACCAATGGCATTGCAGCATTTTCTTGACTTCTGATACACGTATACTGTACTAAAGTCAAATTAACAAAGTATTTTAATGTAGTTTAATTCATTTAATGTTATAACAGATGCATTATTTATACAACATGATCTTTTATTCACTGAATATTTCAATGCAGGATTTCTCCATTCTTATATGATAAATTTGAATAGAGCGAGAATTTATTTTGGAAAAAAATAAAGAAAATTAAACAAGTAAATGATTTGGTAAAGGAAACATAATATTTACAATACAAATCATGATGCTTTCAACAGAGTATTGTGTGAGTTAGCTTTCAACTTGTCTGTGGATGGAGAAATACTAAAGTCAGGCACGTTACATAAAAGTCCAGGTCAAATATGGTGTTATGAGATATGCTTATTAAGCATCAGCTGTTTAGCTGGGAGATAAAATACATGTCATCTGTAGATACTGGTTAAGGCACTAACTGATATATTATCATTATACATGTCATATTGATAGAGGGTATAAAGCATAGATAAGGCAAAAATTCATGTAGAGAAATTTCTATTCAACAGCATTTCAAATTTGTCAATCTCACTTTCAAAAAAAATTTCACACTTCATGTAAGATGTACTTAATGTAGGAAGTATGTAGCCCTGTGATTACAATCCAAAGTTTATCATTTGATGACTACACTCAACCTTTTAGTTTTTTTTTTTCTTTGCTCAATGTTTCTTTGGGTTATTCATGTTGTCAAAAATTAATGACTATTATTTCATAGTATAGACATTAAATGTCAAACCAATTTTTGATATTCAAGATTTGAATCAAGAAATCCTTTGAGGAATGTTGAATGTTGTGATATTATCCTTTTGTTTTTTTGAATGAAACATTTTTTCCTTGTTATTTCTGTGCTGTAATGAAATCCTTTCTTGTTGTAACATTTTCTATTTGTTGTGAAATCCAGTCTTTGATATTTAAAAGATTTTATTTATATTAAGTTCTCTTTATTTTATACACTGTTGAGTTCTGCCAATAAAGTACAGTACAATAGCACATTTATTTGTCATTTTTGCATCTGTGTAGTACTAATTTTCTTTCTTATATAAAAGTAAATGTATGCAGAATTATGGAAATTGAGTAAGAATAATACTTCTAATTTTTATACCCCTGCTCTGAAGGAGAGGTGATAAAACTGTTTTACCCTAGTGTGTCTGTCTGTCCGTACCAAATTTCTGTCGCAGTTTTCTCAGCAACTACTTGCAGATGCTTGAAATTTTAGCACACTCTTTGTTTTGTCAACTGAACTTCTGTATGTTCAAATTAGAGCATATAATCACATCAGAGCAGAGGTATTACTAGTGAGCATTCCCTCACAGACTCCTTTTTTTTCTTCACTGTATTCAGACTGATTCATTCATTTTAGGCTTTTGTCCCAGTTTTCCTTCAAGCTTTTTAGAGACTGGGAGATTCCACATCAGACAAAGGCTTCTTATCAGCCACTGAAGGAAGGGGTCAAGGACATGCTGGTCAAACATCATCTGTTTAGCTGGGATCTCTAATCTGTAGGGGCTCTATTTTATATTAAATTGGGATTTTTGACATGAATGTAGTTAGGATCTGGTACATGTTTAAGACTAACTTGAACCTCACATTCTGTACTGAGATTTGCTTTGTAGTGTTTTAGAATCTATGTAGATTTGTTTCAATTTAGATCTGTTTACCATCCTTGGTCTGATAAATTCAATATCTAATATTAAATGAGATGCATACTCTGTTCAATCTGATTTAAGACATTTAATGTTAAGTAAAGGTCTTTTAAAAGATAGGATTTTTGATGTTGATGTATTATGGACTTGTAATTCCTTAAACATTTGATATCCTGTTGATGGGAATCAGCAGAAGTACGTTCCACGAACACGAATTTGTATGTGTAAATTGGCTTTTGCACTCGCCTCAATTACTTTATTCAGCTACAAACATTAATGTATAAAAGGATTTTCAGGCTGTTTTCTACAGGCTTTTCATCTTGGTTCCATACACATGTATAATTTTGCAGCATATGTCATCAATCCTTTGCAAGTTTGCTATTAATACTTTTATTTATGAACTTTCTAACATACCTGCAGTGATATTATAAATGTCATAATTATATAAACATACAAAGAAATATGACATTAAGCTATGTAAAACAATTCATTCAAGCCATGTCTGTGATATGTATTGTTGTTTTGTAAATGTAATTCTGTTCTGATCTTTATACCAATGAACAAAGGGGGATTCTCTCAAGTATTGTATATAAGGTATATATATTTTATATATAAAGAAAGATATTGATTGGAATGGTTCTAGCTACTTACAAAAGATGCTTATAAGTAAAAAATAGACAATCAAAAAGACACATTTCTCTCTTGCAATAAACAAATGTACTAATATCTGTTATCAGTCATTTTGAAACATATTGATTAGATCAAGACACAGTCTAGATGTTCTATAAATTTTACATAAAGTGTGAATATAATCAGTTAGTGGTTTTATTATTAGTCCCCTACCGGTGAAACCGGAGGGGACTATAGGTTTCCTCTGAGTCTGTCCGTCCGTCTGTCTGTCTGTCTAGCTGTCCCTCTGTCTGTCTGTCAGTCTATCCCACTTGGTTTTCTGCACTTTTTTCTAGATGTTTGCAGATATTGAGCTGATTTTTGGTATGTGAGTGTATCTTGATGAGTTACAGATCAAGAATGCATTTTGTTCCGCATCAATGATTTTTGAAAGAATTACGGCCTTTTCAATTTTTCAGGGTTTTCCACAATTTTTTTCTAAACGCTTACAGATATTGAGCTGATTTTTGGTATGTGACTTTACCTTGATGAGTTATAGATCAAGTTTGTATTTCATTCCACTTCATTGATTTTTGACGGAATTATGGCATTTTCAATTTTTAACAGGAACCAGGTTACACTTACCAGTAGGGGACTAGTATTGCTAATGCAATACTCTCAGAGTGCTTGTTCTTTTTGGGACACAATACGGTACTTTGTAGTGTTTTGAGCAGTGGATATCGTCCTGGATAGCTCAGTTGGTAGAGCACCTAACTAGTGATGCAGGGTTCTGGGTTCGATTCCTTGTCCAGCAACACATTTTCTCCTTTCTTGTTACATAATTTGGTGCCATTGACCACCCCTGGACTTGCAGGTGAAAGTCCTGCCAAGGGCAAATAAGAAAATGAGTTGTGTCTTCGAGGGAGGAATGTAGTGGTTTGGGCCATGGATAGAGGCCTGGATAGCTCAGTTGGTAGAGTGCCTGACAAATGATGCAGGGGTCCTGGGTTCAATTCTAGGTCCAGCCATAAACTTTTTCCTTTCTTGTTAACCTTGTTATATACTTAAATAAATACTGGACAGGACTTCAAATACAAAACCCAGAAGAATACTTAGTGGAGAGGGGCCTGGACTTAAGAAATAGGGTTTTGCCAAAAGAAATTCCCTTTTATTTGGCAGAAATAAGGTTTTGCCATCAGAAATTTCCTTTTATTTGGTATAAACAGGGTTTTGCCATTGGACATACCATTTATATTTGGTTGGATTTTTTAGGTCACAAGAGTCACTCAGATGACCTATTGCTATCTGCATTAACATTTGAACATTTTCAGCTTCTTTTCTGCAATGGCAGAACAAATTTCAACCAAGTATCTTTGGACAAAGAGGAACAGAAATTTTGTATTTCATGTTTCTCTGTGGGCTGGGGCAAAACCATCAAAAGTAATGCGATCTTCAAAAATCTTTTACTTTACTCCTTGACATCAAGCAGTTATACTGTTAGCCTGATTATAAAAAGCATTGAGCCCTCTACCAAAATTGTGAAATTCATGGCCCCACTGTCAGGGGTTCTTGTGTTAGTTTGGGACTCTGTAAAACATTAAGTGAAAATATATATATATATTTTTTTAAAATCCCCTTCTCTTTCTCTGTATATTTAGCAGACAAACTAGGAGCATAGATTTGATGAGCATGAGTGCCTCTTCCAAAATTGTGAAAAAGAACCTTTGAGTCAGAGGCTCTGGTGCTAGGGCAAGGCTCTATAAATCATATAGTAAAAATGCATATCAAAAAAATCTCTGTCCCTGAATGCTAAACAAACTAAGTGCATGGTTATGATAAGCAAGGGTGTCCTTTTCAAAATTGTGAAATTCATGGCCCATCGATCTGTGTTTAGGTGGGTTTTTATTATGATAATGTACGGAAATTATTCAGCTTTAAAAGAAGTTAGTTTCTCTTTTTTATTCACCTATGATAATTAATCACTGTAAATAATGTAAATGATAAGTAAATGGAAAAAAGATCCTGAATTATACCAGATGTTTTATACAAAAAATACTTTAATAGTATTTAATGATCAGGTTGACTTGAAAATAATATATGAATATGAAAAAAATGGGACTAGAATACCTTATATTTGTACATTAATTATTTAACGACAAGGAGAAGGCCTGATCCCTGATCGTCCCATTTCTCTTGTTTTTGAGAAACACGTCTTCGTCTATCAGTTTATTGTTTTATTATATCATTATTAGCAATTCCATGGATCCTTTACAGGGTTGTATTATATATTCAGGTGACCGTTAAGCAGGTCTCTAAGTGGCCTCTAAAATTTAGGCGCCAGCTGGCGCCTTATCAAAAATATTTAGTCGCCAATACAAATTTTTAGTCGCCAGGCAATTTTTCTAAGGCGCCAACTTTAAAAGTTAATAGAATATAGGGATCCATGACGTGCCTAACATGACATGTCCATCGCTAAAAATAATTTCCTCTTCTTTAAAGATTCTTCTCGCTTTTTCAGAAAAATTGTTAAAAATGTGAAAATTTCCGGATTCGACGATCGCCAAGTCAATTTAAAATGGTCGCCAATTTGGCGACTTATGGAAAAAATTTAGGCGCCATGGGTCTCT
Source organism: Saccostrea echinata (assembly GCF_033153115.1). Taxonomy (NCBI): domain Eukaryota; kingdom Metazoa; phylum Mollusca; class Bivalvia; order Ostreida; family Ostreidae; genus Saccostrea; species Saccostrea echinata. Next base: position 983,107 of record NW_026889802.1, read on the forward strand.
TTTTTTAATTTAAAATAGACCCTTGCAAAAAATTCCTAGATCTGGCCTTGATTTCTTCACTTTCTTGGTATGTGGAGAGCATGCTGGTAACATGGATAGTGTGCTGTCACCTTACAACGCATTTAAGTCCCCCGTGTGGTAAGTATATCGGAATGCTTGGTAAATCAGTGATCCCAGTAGGACCTTGATATGGTTAACCTCGGTAACAGGTGACGTAGGTTATTCTGGATAGGCCTTGGTGATAAGTATTATCTACCATAAACAGGTTACTGATATAATGCGAGAGTACTCGCTATATCATAAACAACTAGTCCGAGAGGGGTCACTAATACACACCAGTAACCTCACTAGTTTCCAATGCACTACATGTAGCAATAGTTTAACTGTAAAACTACGCTCATTGAAGATATTTTATATTGTCACATGGCCGTAGGAACCGGGGGGGGGGGGCACGGGGGGCGTGCCCCCCCCCCCCGACCAATAATTTTGCCGATATATAGATGACTGTAGAAAATTTAGCTACTTCTGGCTTGTGTCCCCTCAATAAAAACGTCTGATGACTTTTTTTTTTTTTTTTTTTGCTTGTCAAGGAATTTTTGGTAGTTGATAGTGCCTCCAACTGAAAATATATGGCTGTGCCCCCCCCCCCCCCCACTGAAATTGCTTCCTACGGGCCTGTGTCACAATTACACAATTATGCCAGACAGTCATAATTATGCCAGTACCAAACAAGATTTGGGTATTACATTTTCTCTTTGGACTATTTCCGAATTTTCAGAGAAAATAAGTTAACCCGTACATGTATATGTATATCCTATCACTTTGTTATCTGCGCATTTAAAATTGATGATTCAAATGACTCAATAAAAATAAACATTGTTTCCAGTGTGTTCTCAATGTTATGCCAAGTGTATTCGAAGTGTCTTCTTTGGAATACTGCGCGAATATGCTTAACCTTGGGTGTGAGATGTTCCATTTTTACATGATTAAGGTCATCAACCTGAATGTTAATGGCCTAATTCATCATCAATGACATTCTGAAATCAATAAGTTTATGTAATAATCTAGTAAGATTTTTTTTATATCTTATCTGTGTGTTTATTTAGATAAGACCATACAAGTTTATATCAAACTCCTCTGTTTGACTGCTGAAAATATTTGTAAATCCCGTTTAATAAATTGAATCCCTTCCCATCTTTCCCTTCAAAAATATAAATTTTCATTGAAGAAATAACTGACTTTTCTGACCTAAGGCCACATTGCACTAAAATATTATATAAGGTAAACCTATAAGGCTATGTTGAAGATGAATGACGGAAAGACAGATAAGGTAAACATTTAGTGTAAAGTAGAACTGAATATAAGGTTCATCATCCCTCTTACGTTCACTCATATAAAATTTAGATTTAAATCAAACGTTTTAATGACTATATTTGTCCTGATTAAATGGAATGAAAACATTACAGTTTTTTAAATAGAAAATTTAAAATTCAAACAATTTTAGCATGCCTTAAGGTGGGGGGGGGACCCTATAACCAGACATATAGCCCTGTGAGAGTTGTCTCTCTTATTAGACTATCAATGAACCTTAACATTTCAATTCTCTATATATACCACCTTGCCCCTAGTCATACGAAGCACTGTCTCACCATTTGGTCTTTGAGCAACATCAAGGTTAAATTTCATTCCATTCAAAGGTTCAAAAAGTTAAAACTCCGGCCCTAATTGTGAAATCCTAGTATTTCTACCAAGACTGGCATATATTTACCTAACGTTCACTGACCTTGAAGCAATTTTTGTTTTAATTAATAAAATCGATGAATTTTCGATAAAAAGCGGCAATGAGCTGGAATTTTTTGCAATGTAACAGTAATGTTATAAACGATCAAATGAAAAAAAATTAAAAAAAATATTTTCCATTGGTACTGCGAGCTCAAGCTAGGGTCATCCTACAAAAGCTTATTAAGATAAAACTATGGGGGGAAAATTAAACTAAAGAAGGTATAACACAAAGTGAAAAGGCGTAATGATGCCAAAAAGCAAAAATGTAAAGTGAAAAAAAGCGAAAAGGCATAATTAGGTTAAATAAAAAAGATGTAATAATGCAAAGTGAAAAGTGTAATAACTCGAAAAAGGGCGTTATTATGACTACGCTTTTTCTCTTTGCGTCTTTTCTCGTTGTGACGCATTATCATTTAGCGTTAAAACGCTTTTCAATTTTTCCCCTACTTTAATTATCGTAAATATACTTACCTAGTCATTGGTCATTTGCAAAATTATTTTGATAACAAGAGGCCCATGGGCCACATCGCTCACCTGAGCACATTGGCTAGGCAAAAGCACAAGCACAAATCAGTTCAGTATTGAAAAGATTACCCGGAGGGGGGGGGGGGGAGGCTTGAATTTTAAACTACCTGATGATGCTTCCATATCAATATAACAAATGACTTTGTTGTTCTTAAGAAGATTTTTAAAAAAAATTTCCCATATATTCCTTTGTAAAAATTTGATCCCCCATTGTGGCTCCACCCCATCCCAGGGGTCATCGTTTGAACAAACTTGAATCTACACTACCTGAGCATGCTTCCATATCAATATGACTAAACATAGCTTTTCTGCTCTTGAGAAGAAATATTGTTTCTATATGTTCTATGTAAAACTTTCGACCCCCTATTGGGCCCCACCCTACCCCCGGGGGTCATCATTTGAACAAAATTGAATTTACACTACCTGAGGATGCTTTCATATCAAAAATGACTAAACATGATATTCAGTTCTTTAGAAGATATTTTCCTATATGTTCCTATGTAAAAATTTTGATCCCCCATTGTGGCCCGACCCTATCCCCGGGGGTCATCATTATAACAAACTTGAATCTACACTACCTGAGAATGCTTCCATATCAAAATGACTAATCATGGCTTTGCAGTTCTTCAGAAGTAGATATTTTCCTATATTTTTCTATTTAAGACTTTGATCCTCCATTGTGGCCCCACCCGACCCCCAGGGGTCATGATTTGAACAAAATAGAATCTACACTACCTGAGGATGCTTCCACATAAATATAATCACAGAGTTGTGGAAAACTGCCGGTAATGCCGGCAAACCGGCAAAAAATTCGTGTGACCGGTAAAAATGCTACTGATGTCGGTCCAAATGACCGACCCCCCTTTTTTTTTTTTTTTTTTTTTTGTTTTGTTTTTTCCATTTATCATCGGCGTACTTCCCAGCTTAATTATCGTACCTTATATGCGATTGCGTAATACTTTTTCTTTACACGAGATCTAGGCTATAAATGAAAGCGAAACCAGCATGGTCTCGTGACCTATTAAATTTACAACCAGGGCAGAATTAGGTAGAAAACAGAAAGAAACAAATAGAGACAAACTAAATATGAAAAATTTCGACAGAAAGAATTCAAACACAGTTGGGGAAAGCTGTAAATCTTATACTTCCGACTGTCCTGGATTTCGTTTTTTCATCGATCGTGTTGATATCTTTATTATCGATGCACAGAATTCCTTCAATTTTTAGAATAATTTAATTCCCAAATGCATAAATGTTTCAAACAAATTACGTTAACTATGCTCACCTGCCCAAAAGTGGTGAAATCTAGTGGTTATAAATGCAAAAAATATATATTTCTATGTAATAACTTTGATCCTCCATTGTGGCCCCGCCCTACCCCCGGGGGTCATGATTTGAACAAACTTTCATCTACACTACCTGAGGATGCTTCCACATGAGTTTCATCTTTCCTGCCCTGTGGTTCTTGAGAAGAAGATTTTTAAAAGATGCCATTAATTTTTCACTAATTCTTTATTATCTCCCCTTGAAAGAGGGCGTGGCCCTTCATTTGAACAAACTTGAATCCCCTTCACCCAAGGATACTTTGTGGCAAGTTTGGTTGAAATTGGCCCAGTGGTTCTTGAGAAGAAGTCGAAAATGTTAATAGTTTACAGACAGACAGACGGACACCAGACAAAAAGTGATCAGAAAAGCTCACTTGAGCCTTCGGCTCAGGTGAGCTAAAAAGCATTCTGATTGTATACACGAGTATTCTAATGTTGATATTAAAAAAGATGCTTGAGTTTCTGATTGACAATATCTATGTAGTTTTTGGAGATCAGGTCTTCCAACAATCTGTTGGAATTCCCATGGGTACCAATTGCTCCGCGTTATTACCAGACCTATTTTTGTATTCATATGAAGCAGAATTTATTCAAAATCCTATATATGAGAAAACACTTGTTGTGGCCTTCAACTCGACATTTCGATATATCGACGACGCATTATCAATTAACAATAGTTACTTCCATTCATATGTCGACTCGATATATCCCAGTGAGCTTGAAATAAAAGATACCACGGAGTCTGACACATCTGTTTCATATTTAGATATTTTACAAGAAAAAAACGTTAATGGTACCCTAAAAATAAAGCTTTATGATAAACGTGATGACTTCAACTTTTCAATCATCAACTTCCCTTACTTATGTAGCAATATACCCTTATCACCTGCATATGGGGTTTATGTCTCGCACTTGATTCGATACGCAAGAGCATGCTCTACGTATGAACAATTTCTAAAACGAGGCAAGCTTTTGACAAACAAGTTGATGAAACAAGGCTATCAACGTCTCGTTTGAAGTCATCATTTCGCAAGTTTTATGGTCGATACAATGACCTTTTCAGCACATACAACCTATCATTGAGTCAAATGCTGACTTACGTTTTTCATACTAATTGTTAGGCCATTATTTATACACTGAACTGTCTACGGATTTTTCCGTTTTTTCCGATCATGACAAGGAGCACACGGCGGGTGTGACCGGTCGGCAGGGGATACTCACACTCCTCCATAGCACCTGATCCCACCTCTAAATGTTGAGGTCCGTGTTTGCTCTGCTCCATATTTGTATTGTTTCATTGGACTTTCGAGATTGAATACTGTTCGTTATCTTCATATTTCATTCTAACAGGAGTTCACACCATCCTAAATGACAGGATTACATATCATATGTTGTTTTCTAAACATCAAAACATAGCAAACATCCTGTTTTTCGTCTTGATGTGGTGTTGAGCAATTACTATGGCTTGGAAAATGGGATCACGTTAATCAATTTTATGTGTATATTTAGTAGTATGTTTTGATAAACGAATTCCTTCTGATTAACTTGTGATATCGTCAGTGCACGTGGGTTTAGGACACAAATATCAGCGATCCAAACATTGTTGATAGAAAGTATATACACTTATTTTAGAAGTGCACTCTGTCCTCGATATTATATACATAAGAATGAATGAGTGTTAATTGTGAATGCGAAAGTCTACTAGTTTCAGACAAAGAATTTCTAAAGAAATTGTATAATCTGACGACAAGTTATACTATTGTCATATTCATTTAACCGTTTAAATTTTCAAAATTGTTTGGGTGACTTATATGAGGATATTCTGAAGAAATGTACTAGGTTACTTAACATTGCACGAGGATTAGCATTCTCAAAACATATTTCAAAACAACTTGTACGGGGTGGCCCCCTAGGATTGGTATGTTTTAAATTGTGGTTTCGTTATTTTATTTAGGTTAGGTTAGGTAAATAACATTCATTATCAGTTATAATATGGATATAATGTGATAAAGTTTCTATATCTTCAGTAACCTAATTTCCGTCAACAAAACTATACTGAATATAAATTCCTATACTATACGTCCAAAAAATACTGTTATCTTCTTTTTTTCAAAATATGGAAACTTGTTTTTTTTTTCTGTGCATTATTTCGAACAAAAGGCAAGATTCTAATTAACCAGTTCAAAGGCAATTGATCCGTTCCATTTTCCAACCCAAGTCACATTCTTAATTGTTCTAGAAACCTTAGAAGAAAGAAAACATAAATAAAACAAATAAACAACATAAAAACCCAGCGATTTCAATAGAATATTGGGGGAAAATATGGTACGATTTGGGATATTCAATCACATTCAGCTTTATTTGTGTAACAAGGGGTAAAATTATGATGCGATTCTCGTCCGAGGAGCATGCGAGTCAAATAGGATAAGCTCATTGGTCAGTTACATTGATTGACAAGGTCACCACTCCCATAAAATTCGGAAGGAATAGTATAATAATGGATCAAAAATTGTTTTTTAAACATTTAGATTAAACCTTTTTGTAATTAAACATAGATCATTAATGATGAAGAACCCCCTCTTCGCATGGCTGGGAATTCTGTCATGTCTCGTCCTGATAAAAACAGGTAAGTCTGTAATGCTCAAAGGAGCAGAATTTTGATTTTGTAACAAACAATATTTTAATTTGTTGGTGTAAGTAATTTAAAGGTAACAAATTACAAAATATCTTAAAATAATCAAAGACAATATTAACAAATTTTCTAAATAAGACAAATCATAAATTATCTCGATTCATTAGATCTATATGAACCATTTTCGCTTGAAAAGTTGAAATATTTTACCTAAATCTTTTTATTTCGATCTAGACTTTAAAAAGAGGTATTAGTTTATGAATTCAATTATTAGTTAATAAATAAATAACTTATCTGTGGCGTCATTTACACTGTAATATACTTGTAGGAAGAGGATGTAATACATGTAAGTTTTTAGAACTTTTGCCCAGAAGAATAAATTGTTTTTATCAAATTACAGGTTTAGTATTTAAAAAAAATATTTAAAACCCAACTTAATATTACTATAGTATTCTGTGATGAATATTTTAAAATTTTACCATGCATTCAAAAAATAAATAAATAAATATAAAAGAAAGTTATATCCACCCATTCCATTGGATGTTTGAAATTACCACAAAATAATTTAAATTGAGAGAAAAATCAGGCGATATTACGAAAGCAATCATCCGATGTTGACGGCCAATGGGCCACAGCGACTTTTAAGGGGGTGTTAACGCGAGGCATTCCCACCTTATTACAGTAATCCCATCAAAGACGCTTAGACAAATTATTAGATATTATCTTCTTTGTAAACCGACTCCGTCAACCGAAAAAAAGTTATGAGATGATAATCTTTATCTTTTTAAACCTATCTTTATTGCCATGATTATTGCCATGATTATTTTGGATAACGTTAGTTTTAGCAGGTTAAAAAAAATTAGAGGTTTACCAAATTCAATACTTCCTGGTTATCTAGTCTTAAGCAGACTTTCTTGACATGCTTTTAGTTGAACATGAAATTTTGAATGCTTTAAGACCTTTAAAAACTTAAGAAGGTAAAATATCAGTTTAGGTTAATAACACAGTTTACTAAAATTAATGCATGGATGAAGAAAAATACTTTCTGTGACACCAAGTAACGAAATCTCTATTAAAAATTTCCTTTCTTTGTAATCGTGTTTAATTGCAATACTTTCCAATTATATGTACCTCGACTTCCCAATAACATGAAAGTTTCATATGTTTGATCAAAGCATGTTCAACTTAAGTCAGAACAAAGCATGTTTGTCAGTTGCGTTAGTTGTATTCTTATGTTTCTCCGTTAAATTTCAGTGGAATCCATAATCCCTCCATTTATGCAGCGCATGCAAAGAGAACAACCTGTGGTTCAGAGATTTAGACCGACAGCGGAGAGATGTTGTCGGGTGGGAGAAAGAACAGCCAGGTTTTCAATGTCGTGCAGTCTCCGTAACAGCCAATATAACAGTGTTCACGCCGTCAGGGGATTCTCCAGAAGTGGCTCCATTTTGAGAAACTTAGACTTGTTAATCTCCAAATCCACACAATGTGCCTTCAACTTCTCAGATTCGTTCGAAAATTGTTGTTTGAACAAAGAACAATTTCTGAACGAAAGTCGATTGTGCAGACGGAGGTACATGGACAAAGAAGTCCGCAATAACTGCATAAACATCGCAAGATCTAAATACGGACAGTGAGGATGGAATCCGCCACGTTTTTTTATGGTTTGACGACTACGGCAGCATTTTATTGTAACTTATGAATACGATGTATTCAGTCATTATTATCATTTCCTTTGTACGTATGGCGACATTAAAATGTCTTTGCTTAAAAGTAACTTATTTTCTGCGAGCTGTGAATATGCTTCATATTAAAATCAAAATCATGCTTACCTTAGTTGGCTTTTGTTATTTTATGCGTACGGAATCATCAAAGAATATTTGATAGTGACGTCACAGGGTTATTATATACTCTGGTATCTTCATGGCAGGGTATGGGCTTTCTACAATTTTTCATTATGAGAAAGATGCTAACTGTCTTTCTAGGGGAAGCGAATAGTGACTTCCGAACTCTAGTTACCCTAAAGTAAGCCACACTTTCTAAATCTGCTTCCCCTTAAAGTTAACCATGATCTTGTTTCATGAAATTGATATAATCGATGAATTAGTTAGTTGCAAAAGGTTTGTGAAAGATTTCTTTATTTTGTTTAAACTACTTGTAGATTTTTTGTATGTCCATATGACATATTACTATGTTTTAGCTTTCTAAACCCTAATGAGATTTAATCCTTGTACATAAAAGTGTCCCTTCTTAATAGATTTAAACTTCCATATTCTAACACTACAGTATAATACCCAGGCCCGTATGAAGCAATTTCAGTTTGGGGGTGGGGGCACAGCCATACATTTTTTCATGATAAAATAATAATAAATTCTTTTATTTAGACAGGATAACAGAATTAGTAAAAATTGTACGGTTCTTACATTTGGTACCTTGTTTTCTAGGCTTTATGAATTGTTTAAGTTAGTAACCCTCGCTTTTACTTTTCATAGATAAACCAGTACACTAGACAAAATTGCTAACGCACCACCGAAATAAATTAACATTTTTCTTTACAAAACCTGTTTATGATGTTTTTGATATATAATAATGTTACTTTAATAAAAAATGAGACATTTAAATGTTTTAACTGATAAATAACAGCAATGTTTACTGAAGCGTAACCACTTCATTGAAAAAATTAAAATCATATCCATACTTTTTTGGTGGAATAAATTTCTATTTTTTTCTTTGTGGTTGTGTTCTTTATGTTTGTACTAATTAAAAACTCAGGAAAAAAGTTACACCGTATGCAGCGTTTGACTCTAGAAGAGCCTGCTAAGGCAGCCAGTATGGTATCTGCAGGGGGTTCCTTTGAAGAAAGTTGTGAAAAATTAAAACAATTCAAAGATTATGCATTTCTTTGGTGAAAAATTGTTGAAAATGAATTAACGATCATAAAAATGTTTACAATAGATATCGACGGCATTAAGTAAGCACCACACAATAACTTCAAGATTGTTCCACAAAATCGGGGCAACCGGAAGTTGGGTGGATTTGGTAGGGACATCAAGGCACTGGATGACTACTAAGCGATATGGTAGTCAATCAGGGTATATCATTTGATTTTTAAGTGAGAGACTGTTCCCGTCGCAACGTCACGGGCCACCATCGGTAATCACCAACTTCATATCTTGGCAAAAACGGTGCGCAGTGCACGTCGGGACATTGGTTTTCGGACAAGAAGGTCCTTTAAGGGTCTTGACATGGCACTAAGACATTAGTCAATCCAACTGTTTTGGAAAAGATGGCATCTTTTATATACTAGTACCAATCAGGAAAATAATCAATTCACATATAAGAATAATAAGTGGTGCGTTAGCAATTTTGTCTAGTGTATAATATGCCTCACTTTTTAACTGTAATTATCTGAAACTTAGTTAAATAAGCATCTTGAATAGTATCTCAAACGGGGACTTTTAAAGTCTTAATCTAGGTATTTTTATATAGGGTTAAGATAATAAATCTATACCCATTTTATAAAAATGGGGTTCTTCTTATTCATAGGAAGAAGAAAGATCACCCAAAGAGTACATACGTACTAAGGCACCTAGTTGTGAACCAGTTAAATGTAAGGGTTAATAACACGTGGTTTACCTTCCTTGACCGTGCTGATATTGTGTATATAAGGTTAACTATGATGTAGATATATAAATTGATATAATGGCCTACCGATATGGAAAGTAAATAATTAGGATCTGACCTTCAAATGTAACAATTTCAAGGATAAGTCGTTTTTTTTCCTTTTTCAAGAGGAGGGAGTTACTGTAATGATTTAAGATTAATACGGTCATCTTAAAACATGCTTGTTATGTTGTTCTTTGTTATTTTTGGATGTTGTATTGTAGAAAGTCTCTGTTAATTTAAAACCAATCCAATAAGTTACTTGTATGTGTCATGTTAATTAGAAAATCTATCCATTATAAATCTTATTGGACAGTTGTTTTCAATTTATTGGATAGTGCCAGCTAAACCGAAGACAAGAAAAAAAAAACCATGGCAAATAGAAGCAAACCTAATGTTAAATTAGATGAATGTCACAAGTAGAACATCACCGATACAATGAAAAATATATGGACCTCTTTAATTATTCTCTTATAAAAATTTATTTTTAGATTCACAAATCCCATTTAATTCCCTTGGTCATGATTATCATTACTGTGCCGTTTCGGTATTTGTTGCCAATAAGTGATATCACCTATTGGAATAGGTGATATCACCCATTCAAACAAGTGATAAATTGAAGCGATATCACCTATTGGAATAGGTGATATCACTTATTCTAATAGGTGATATTACCTTTTCGAATTGTTGATATCATCTATTTGAAATTAATAGATGATATCACCTATTCAAATTAAAATTAAATAGGAGATACCACTATTTGCGAATAGGTTATATCACTTATTTGAATTTGTGATTTTATCTATTCGTTTTGAATTGGTGATCAAGGGAAGAAATTCTGTGGATGATTTTCTCCGGTTCAGCCTTAGACTGAATTCAATCAAAGCGCAATTAACGCTTATCTTTATATTACCCATGAGAGTGATACGAGACAAATGATGTCAGCAGTGTTGAGGGAAGGATCCAAAACTTTTACAGATTTTAAAATTAAAGCTTTAAAACTTTATTTTCAGAGACTTTCTTTTTTTTTTTTTTTTGGTGGTGGTGGGGGGGGGGGGGGGCATGATTTCAATATCCCGTGCTCAATAATAATACTAATAATAAATTTAAAATGAAACATAATAAATTAATTAAGATGTGCTATTTCCTTAATTATTATATCATTATTGATCAATTTCAATTCAAAACTGTGAAAATATAACCTTTGGTGATTGAAATTCCCAACTTTTTCACAGCATTATGAGAAAATCTACCTGTCTAATACGTATTGAAAGTTATTTTTTCAATACGACACATTCTTAAATATCGATACGTATCGATCTATCGATATATTGATACAGCCCTAGATATCACCTATTTGCTTACTATAATGTTATGTCACCTATTGAAATAAATGATAAATGAATAGGTGATATCACCTATTCGAATTGATGATATAAAACCTATTTTATTTGAATACATCACACCAGAGCTTGAACAACATATTTCCATACACTATGTGAATTTCACTTCATCCAGAGGCACTTTATGAAAAGATTTAAGATATCCTCTTTGGTATTAAATCATAGATATCTACATGTATATCTTTTTGATTCGAATCTCTCACTTATTTCCTCATCACACTATATATCCGAAAAGACATCGCCTTTTAGATTGAAATTTGACTTCATAGTATTCTCACTCTCCATATCCAGAATTTCAGCTAGAATAATCTCAATATTTGGAGATTAATTTTGATTGAGTAAAAAAAAAATAAATAAATAAAAGAATCCTCTCATCATCAGTGGAAGACATGTTTATATGGCTTATTGGTGAAAGAGAGTGAACATGAAATTGATGCAGCTCAAGTTTTATAGCCTTCAATGATTACTTCAAACTAATAAGAGTAGAATAGAATAGAAATTATTATGAAAGCAGGACCCAAGTGGGATTAACATATAAACACAACGAAGTCTATATAATAAGTGTTTCATCGGTGATAATATTTTCCAATGTTCTTCAAATATCAAATATGTTGACATGTGTATTATTTTCATTATTACGGATTAAAATAATCATTATCATCATTAATACAAATACACCTGACAAACAATACATATACTTGATACATCCAAGAGTCGGTGCTAAAGGATATAGACACAAGTCCAATAAGTCAACGAAAGAAACTTTGTTTACTTGAAAAAAGCAGGTAATGTCCTTTAACAGTTGAATGTTGCGTAACGGAGAGAAAACCCTTGAGTTCCGTCGATGTATTTGTTGAAGCACGTCACGAATACCAAAAGGAAACATCATCAATTTAACTAGGATACTATCCAGTTCTTATCACAAGGGACAGTTCTTTCTCTCACAGACTCCGAGAATGTACAGTTTCACGTCTTTCAGCTCACGAGTTATTTCTCTTTACATACTCAACATTTTCTATTGTTTGCGTTCACCTGTATGGAAGGGAATTACCGCCAAAAGTCTATTTATCTTGCTTTTATTCTAAAACCCTTGAGTTCCGTCGATGTATTTGTTGAAGCACGTCACGAATACCAAAAGGAAACATCATCAATTTAACTAGGATACTATCCAGTTCTTATCACAAGGGACAGTTCTTTCTCTCACAGACTCCGAGAATGTACAGTTTCACGTCTTTCAGCTCACGAGTTATTTCTCTTTACATACTCAACATTTTCTATTGTTTGCGTTCACCTGTATGGAAGGGAATTACCGCCAAAAGTCTATTTATCTTGCTTTTATTCTTATTCTGCCTACTTCTTTATTCTTTGTTATTATTGTAACTATATGTCACTTTATTGTTTTCATATTCGTCTTTATTACATTTCACTTTCTACTTTTTTTCATTCTTCATTTCATCCTTATTTCTATGTTGCTTTATTCTTGTAAATACGTTCTTTTTTCTTTTAAATTGATATAGTTTCTTTAATAAATAATTATGATCATCTCTATTACAAATGTAAATTCAGTCACGCAAACCATGAAGCGCATTCACGAAGACTAATACAAGTACTGTGAATTTAAAGCAGCATTATAACGCTAGGTGGCAGGGTGTTCGCTGCGAGTGTTAGTAAAATTAGGTACGCAAACTCGGGCCGTGGTTATTCGAGATTTTTCAATTTTCTGCCTTAATACTCTATCAATCGAACCCAAATTTTCAGGTTATGTTAGTTATAGTTTTATTTGTATACACGGTAAAATTGCCCCGAAATGTTTAATATTTTAGATTTTCTCGAAGATATTTGATTTCCAAATTTGTAAAATGGGAAGGCAGTATCAAACTGACATTTTTAGTGGGCTTTTTTTTGACAAAAAGCTAATTTTATAAATTATTCTGATGTTAAACATTATGTTTAAACTATTGATAACTTCTTTCAAATGTGTTTTTGTTGCTTTAAATAACACGTTTTAAGAAAAATCTGGGTCATTAAAACCGGACCAATGATGAAAACTCCAAAATAATTGTTTTTTCTGTCACCTGAAAAATATACATTGTAACTCTATTCAAGTTATTTGTTGGATGATTGAATTTCAGTTTTATTGATATAAAAAATATTAAATATTTTGATAATTACTAGTATACCCTTATAAATTGAGTTGTTTTTCAGGACCCCTATATATTCTTCCACTGAAATGAAATTTCTTTATTTCAGGATAATAATTGTTCATGCACAGTCGCGTGATTCTGGGGACCGGGACTAGTCTGATTTCGGCCAACCCATAATGCTCTGCAAAGTAGTGCGGAACGTCATGGGTAGGCGTGGCCGGAACCAGGCTAGACCGGGGCATACTAGAAACTTTCCCCGGTTTTTATGAAAATATGTATTAATTTTTTGTATAGAAATAGCACTTTTCAATAAAGAAATAATATCTCTAGTAAGCACACAGTGTTTGGCATCAGAATAACTCAAAAAAATTATTTTGTCAATGTCTCGTTTGGCAAAAAATACGTAAAATGTCGGCTTGATATTGCCTACCCATCTTAGCAAATTGGAAATCAAAAATCGCCAAAAATAATCTTAAATATTGAGATTTTCAAAATATAATTACATGAATATAAATATTGGCAATTTTTACAGTAAATACAGATAAAACTTAGAGACGTAGCATTGTTTTTGAAATGGACAGCCAGAGAAAAAAAATAACTTACCTATAAATCTTGACAAGCAAAAAAAAAAAAAACAAAAACAAAAACAAACAAACAAACAAAAAACAAAAAAGAGGAAAATTCTTCAAACTCGAAAATTCTATTTGGGCGGAGGGGGGGGGGGGGGGTCCAACTTCTTTCAGTACCAAAATTTACTCATACATCACTATGTACATGGCCCTATTTGACTAAACTGCAACAGAAAGTGGGAGGGGGGGGGGGAACCAGACTTTCAGTGAACATTTTCAGTAGTAAAAAGTTATGGCTAGAAAAATGTTTGGTGGCCAGCCCCCCCCCCCCCCGCTACCGGTGTCATATAGTGAGACATCCCCCATAGTGAGTCTTCACCCCGGAAGTCTGGCTATATAGTGAGACTCCCCCCGGGGGGGGGGATGACTATATAGTGAACCTTCCGCCCTAAACGACCATAGTGAGACTTCCCCTTCCGTGTTTGGTTTGGATTTTATTTACATCGACGATGTATATATTGCATATTTAGGTAATGATCTTATATATTTATATAAAAAAAGATGCATAGTTTCAAATGAAACAATATAAAAGTGTGCATTATAAATTTATCGTGCACAGCAGATTATTGTATTGTTCCGAGACGATTCTTATCAAAAGAAAAAAGACATAATTAGTTTAACAGTAAAGAGGTCATTACCCATAGAAACGTGCAGAGTACCTATGTTTACCTGCAGGGTTAAGATGTTTTAATTATAAAAATCACTATTAAAATGTTTTATTTTATTTATTCATATATTTATTTATTCATTCATATAGGACGGAGAACTTTTATCCAAACACTGAAAACGTTAGAATAAAAACATTGTTTTACATTAAAAAAAATATTCGGAAACTAAATTAAAGGGGGAAGTTTCGCTATGAAGGGGGAAGACTGACTATATAGTGACCCCCCCCCCCCGCAAGATTGGCTATATATAGTGAGACTTCCCCTGGAGAAGCTAGTGTTCTGGGGGAAGTCTTACCATCTAGCCAGCCTTCAGGGGGAACGACACCGGGTACATGCCTGAATTTATAACAAACATCATTTGAAAATTTGGAATAGATTGATAAAGTATTAAGGCAGAAAATTGAAAAATCACGAATAACCCCGGCCCGGTTTGCGTACCCAATTTACCAACACTCGCAGCGAACACCCTGCCACCTAGCGTTATAATGCTGCATTAAATTCACAGTACTTGTATTCGTCTTCGTGAATGCGCTTCATGGTTTGCGTGACTGAATTTACATTTGTAATAGAGATGATCATAATTATTTATTAAAGAAACTATATCAATTTAAAAGAAAAAAGAACGTATTTACAAGAATAAAGCAACATAGAAATAAGGATGAAATGAAGAATGAAAAAAAGTAGAAAGTGAAATGTAATAAAGACGAATATGAAAACAATAAAGTGACATATAGTTACAATAATAACAAAGAATAAAGAAGTAGGCAGAATAAGAATAAAAGCAAGATAAATAGACTTTTGGCGGTAATTCCCTTCCATACACCTGGGCAGATTTGGCAATAGAATGGAAAAATGGATCTCCCAAACAGCAGGAAATTTTAAAGGTAGCATTAAAAAGGATCATTGTCATAGCAAGACATTTGTCAAAGCCCATGGGCCATCACGCTCACCTGAGTAATAAATAATTATTAAATGGTACCCAAGCGCCTAAATGCAGCCTTTAGGCCTACTGTAAGGCCTGTGTCTTTAGCAATTAATTAACAGTTTATCAAGTTTATTTTATTCGCCCAACTCAAAGCACTGGTACATTAATCACATATATACAAACTGGTCAGAGACACACAATACAAAAACATGACAGACAAATTAGAGAGGGGAAAATATATCAAGGAGGACGGACAGCATCAAGCTTTTTTTTTAGGATAAACATACATTGTATATATGGTAGTTTTTTCAGTTTTTTTTCGGTTTGAATTGATATTAGTTCCATAAATTTAATGGCATTGGGTCTTTGAGTCAGAATTATACTTGGCCAGGTAATCTCTTCTTACATTAACTAAAATTTTACATTCTGGGATATAATGAAATTCATCAGTGATTTGAGCATTAATACAAAGTGTACAATTTTTTTCGGAAAGCGGTTATAACATATTCCAGTTTCTACGGGTAGATGCGGGTTTCTACGCCTACGGGTCTACTTCATGGAATTACGCTTGATGTTTGATGACCTTCTTATTTCGCTTGTCAAAGAAGCTTTGTTTGGTAATGTCCTCCTAAACTGAAATTGCTTCCTTAAGGCCTGTTTACACTACATGAGAATACATCTCTCTTGATAGGACTTACAGTAGCCTTGTTGTGCTTGATGGGAAAATTGATAGCAAGATTTCTTTCTGTAAAACTGCTTCGGTCCAATCATATTCCATGAGAATAATATTTTAACAAACTTGAATCTACATTTCGTGCATGGGGATGCTTGCATTTTAATATTATACATTTATTGCATGAATGTTCGGGAAATATGAAGATTTATTCAGCCAAGAAAAATCATATTCGGAACCCGAGGGGAGTATGATTTTTTCTTGGCTGAATAAATAGAGAGAACATGACCAGGGTGTGATACAGATTTTGTCTTGCATTGTTGTTTTTATTATATATTTGAAATTAGTGTCAAAAAATCATATATAAACTTGTAAATTAATTACTGAATTTTTAATAATTGAATGTATTCTGTTTTTGTTGATTTTCTGTTTCTCATATTTTTTTTCCAAAGGCAATGCATTCAGCGATAAGAAATGAAATAATTATAAATTAAACAAATAATTATTTTGAATAACATAAAATGTCTCATGAAATAAAATTACAATTTGAATAAACTTTGGAAAGAAATAGGAAAAGATCCGAGGTACTCCGAATGAAAAAATACATGTTCCGGAAAGGTGTGATAAGGTGCTGAAACAGGGTGTGTAATACAGGACGCGTGTCTGTGTTCATATCAGGGATGCAAAAATCCTGTATTATATAACAAATATATAATAAATCTTCATATTTCCCGAACAGTCATGCAATAAATTGTTTATTATACCGAAACAAGCCAAGTCCTTAAAAATAAACACAAACTTTCAAATCCGGCACCGTTCTCAAATTCACTTTCAGTTAAAAAAAGTTACTGAAACACTTTACCGAAGTTTCTTGGTCAATTCACAGACAATTGCCTGTGTCTTCTTTTTTTATTTTAAGCATCCTTATTTGAAAGAAGATCACTAATTTCGTCGCTGCTTGAGAGATGTAATCTTTCTACTATTGTAATTTTAGTGACTGACGTTAGCTGCTCTCGGGAGTACGATAAGTATATTGCAGGAAAATGCAAGAGGTCTCCGAAGAGGTTGAATATGATGGACAGAGAAATATGAAGTTTTATGGCCCTGTCACGTGACTGTCTAGAACCAGTCACATAACGTATCACATAACGTGTTGTATAGAATAATAATAATGAGGTATATGATAAGATTAATTGTGACCCTCTGTTTTTGAGATTTAAATTTTTATGGATTTCTTTGTAAAATACTTGTTACCGTCCTATCCTTAAGGCAAAACATTTTATAATAATGCTTGAAAATAAATGTGATTAAGTGCAGCCTTTGTTTCAAAATATATGTCCCCTAAATTGTAAATATTCCCATGTTAAAAATGACCAGTAATGTGGCAAGGTCATAGACGGTTTAAAAAAATGGGGGGAAAAACCCTATACCACATAGGGAATGCTCGCTGTATACATTACTGGAAAATATTCCATGGACATTGGGAAGATAACATCACATAATATTATGGATTATCTCCCTCAAGCAAAGCTCTGATCCTTCGACTTATTTGGCCACAGTCTTTGGCAACCCTTTTTTCAGCTCTTCAAAGTTTTTCTTTTTATTTAAAATATTTCGGATTTCCAACGTTACTGATGAGACATAATTTGTCGAAATGCGCATCTGGTGCATCAAAATTGGTACTGTATAAGATTTATATTGTAACGAAGAAATATATAAATATTATTTATGACATTTATTTGCTAGATTTTCATATAATGTACATTATTCAATTTTTAAAAATCTTTTCAGCATTTATTCTCGACGAATACGCGTACGAGTATGATTATATTTGGTAAGCGAGATAACTCATACCGTCTTAGATCTATGGTGAGATAACTCCTGTCCGCCACTCTGCAAGCGGTATCAGATCGGCCTAGCCTCAACCGTTTGCGAGAGTAATACACAACATTTCTTTGTCGCAATATTATTTTGGTGTCGCTTTAATTCATTTTTCATGAAAAATAAGACAATTTATAGAACCTCGCAGATCACACACGTCTTATGAGTTTTCCGAAAATCATTTCTGACGTCATAAATTGACAGATAATTAGAAAATGACGTCATAAATCTCTATAATCAAGTGCTTACGAAATGTTGCTTAGACTAGCATTTATTCTTATCATTCTACAATGTTTGGAGAGTACATCGGACTTAAATATTCATGAACTTCGACTTGTTGCTGATCATTTGAGGTATGAAGACTGTTTGAAACTAATTACTGCCCTCCACCACGAGGAATTTTTTGTGGACAAGGATAAAATAGAACCAGAAAATTCAAACAAGTCATGTTTATATCTGCTGTTGAAATGGGACAGAACAGAGGGTCGCGGTAAAACCTTTTATGATCTTCCGTTGCGTCTCAGACAGTTGGGACATGCTTCTCTCGCTGGAAAGCTGTCCAAGATAGTCTATCACGAGAAAGCTCTCAATCTGAAGAGGACATTTACGGACGACCCATATAAGGAGATGATTCATAAAAACTCGTTCATGCTGGACAACGACAACGTAAAGCGGAAGGTTCAAGCAGAAGTAGAAGGGAGGTCAACAAACTTTACTGTGGTGTTCTGGATAGCCTGTGGGACTGTGTCTTTTTTAATATTTCTGAGAATTTCACTTCGGATTTTCTGTCCTGGAGCCTTTACTACTTTTTGGAAGAAATTAGCTCCTGACACAGTGAAGGAAGGTTGTGACTTTTGCTGTGGCGAAATAAACCGATTTACCGCCAGAATCAAAAAGCACTATAAACGTTACGTGATAGGAATTCACATAGAAGATGAAATTTTGGACGAAGAGGTGTAAAATGGTATTATTTGATATTAAAACATATTACATTCTTTAATCTTTATTCTTAATTTATGAACTGCGTTTTGTTGGAATTTGCTTTTGCAAGTAAGAGATACTTTTCTTCAATTTATTCTTTTTGTTCTGAAAATTCTATCGTCGTTTTTTCTCTCTCTCTCAGAGTTTGCATTTTTTTTCATTGAGCAGATGTTCTAGAACTTGCTCTGGATGTTCTCTCATATAATAATATCATAGAACACATTTATACCATCATAACATAAAGATATATTTTAATGACAATAAAATCGTACAGTTTATTTGATATATTAATGAAAATGTCAGAAAGATATTTGTTTTATATTCATATTACTTTAGATCCTGAATTGTCGCCAAAAGAAACACATGGGTGTCAACAATATTTGAATATTCTGTCTTAAATATATCATCATCTTCACAAAGTCAAGGTTTTGTGATCCCGTTTCTGACAAAATTCGCTATATATAAACTTACACATTACGTAATGGTTAATTATAAACCAACCAATGAGAACATCTCTTTCAAATCCATCGTTTTCAAGAGGCTCAAAGCCACACTGAGCACATCTTCTGTGATTGTAAGGAGGAGGATAGGATCTTCCAAACATTAATCTCCGATATTTGAGGTGACTAGTCATAAATTCTACAATATCGACACTTTCCTTTATAAACACGAGTCATATTTGTTTACAAAACTTACCTACAATGAAGACTTTTTTTTGGTTCCAGTCCTAGACCGGGAACAAACATCGTCGGATACCCACGGGTGATTTCGTCTTTTACTTATCACCCATGGGAAAATTCGCTGAAATATCGTCGTTTAATATGCAAATTCGTCGATTATAGACAATCAGAAATTTGGAACTCTCTTATTTTGAAAATATGTTGTTTTTTTTTTTAGTTTGTTATTTATGCTAATATCGTGACACCCATTAAAATGTGCGAATTTTGTTTCAAAACGACAAAAGACAAGTCATAAAGGTCACTGGCATCAAATACCAGTCAGGAATAATATAGGAGTACCTTTCTCGAACTGCCAATTGCACCGGTGAGTTAACACCGGTGAGTGTTAACTTCGGAAAAGCTTTTGTTATTACCGAACGTACGAGGGGTGATCAAAAAGTTACTAATTAAATTACTTCCATAAAAGAAATAAAATTAGGTTTCAATGTTTATTATTTTTTAAAGTAGTCCTCTCCAATTTTAATGCAATCTGCCACCTTTCTGCCCATGCGCAAATCACGTGATCTAGGCGGTCACGTGGCATGCTCCGTAGCGTTCTGATCACAGAAGTTGAAAGATTTTTCCGAGTCAAGATTACCATGAAGCGCATTGAAGTGGTAAAATTTTCCGTTTGAATGGAACGTTTTGGGCTTTATTTAGAACGTTAATTGTCATACAGGCACGTAGCGTCAGGAGGGGGGGGGCGCTGCCCCCCCCCCCCCCACTTTTTTCCAAACATAACTTTTTACTATTGAAAATGTTCATTGGAAGGCCGGTCCCCCCCCCCACTTTTTGTTGGAGTATAGTCAAGTAAGGGTAATTTAGTATGTACTGTATGGTTCGGTACTAAAAGAAGTTGGAACCTACACCCCCCTCCCCCCCACGAAATCGAAATAGGATTTTCGAGTTTGGACAGTTTTTTTTTTCTTTTGCTTGTCAAGTTCTTTTCAGGTAAGTTGAATTTTTTTTCTCTGGTTGCCCCCCCCCCCTTTCAAAAACGATGCTATGTCCCTGTCATATAATAACACGCCCATTTCTTTAGAAATGATAAAGCGGTCAAATGGTTCACTCAAACACCTGTAGAACAGGTATTCTATAAATACAGTGGCCAATCAAATCGACAGTCTACATAAATACCGAGTAAACACGTGTTCGACAGATATATGTGTTGTGGTAACTCCAATAAACGATAAATTCATAATTATGTACAAATATTCGTTGCAATACGTGTTTTACGGAAGCGGGGTCTCTAACTCTCTCCTCTAGCTTTATAAAATCTCCATTACAGTGTAACTCATATTGCTAGTCGCAGAGAGTGGGGGTATCCTAAAGCATGCATAACGACGAATATTCGTTTTTCGTTTCTAAAGAAATGGGCTTGTCGTTATGTAGCAATTGACGTTCGATAAGAAACACCCAAACTTTCCACTCAAACGACAAATTTTACCATTTCAATGCGCTTCATTGTATATTTCTTACCATGCAAGTCATTTTTTGTAACAAGAATAGTCCATTTATCACAAATGGCCAAATCTCGACAATAAGATGGGTGGATAAGGATATCTTTTCCCAGAATGAACATGGTAACCATCAAAACCCGACTCCTTTGTCTTGGGTGCGTCGTTTATCAATTGTGGATAAAGTATGGCGTCTTCTTTTTATCATATCTGATATGTTTAACGTCTAAAGTAAACGATATTTAAGGGATTCAATAATTATAGTATTGTTCAGATATTCAACTATTTTTCTAACTGTTATTGGGGATCTTTCTTAACAAACTGCTCAACTAAGGACAAATATCTTCCCCAGCTTACTTTCACTGGGCACCAGAACAAACATCATTTTTAACCATCTCCCTTCCTACATTAAAACAATCAATCCAATTAACGATTGAACTTCTGGCAAGTCTTTTGTTTTCATAAACATTGTACAAATTATAATAATGCTACTGCAAAGGAATTTCCAAGATATACGTTAAACTTTAAAGCCGTTCGTTGCTCGAGTACGACAGAAGCAACCATTTATCTACATGTTGACGTCATTTTCACATTGTGACGTCCCAAACATGGAGCAAACATAACGTTACATCTGCTATTTATAGAACGTGTTTATGACTATATGTGTGCCAAATTTCATTTTGATCTGAATTGTGGTTTTGTTAATATAGAGATAGTTCGTGGACTTTTTGATCACCCCTCGTACATACGTAACGTAAACTGTGATTCGTTGATGTAACGTAAACTGTGATTCGTTGATTTGCCATCTCGATTCTGTGCAGCAGCCAATCAAATGACCTGCGCATATTAATTAAATACGATTTTGCCCAGGGGTGATAGGTAAAAGACGAGATCACCCGCGGGTATCCGACGATGGGGCACAAATGGAATGGTAGCTTTCTAACCCGACTTTTAAATAGCAACTTTTGTCAAGGGTTTGTGAACAATATCGCAAAACCTTGACATTTTGAAGATGATATATTTTTAAATATTTACATTCAGAGTAATTTTCTTCATGAAATTCATTGGAAATCTAGAACATTTAATACCCTATAACACACGCGAAACCTTGTCACTGCGCGGTAGAATACCCAGTGGGAACTACATATGTATATATGCATTTTCAATTCACCAAAACGTATATTGTTTCAACTCAATTTAAATAAAAACAACTTTCCTATGAAATTGTTGTAAAAGTATAACAAATTATACGTTTAAAATAAATTTTCATCCCCCCATTTGCATTATTTAACGTTCCAACGTCAAACGGCTGTTACGTCTATTAGGCATACCAGTTCTGAATGGCGCTAAATTCATATAAATGAAGATTAACGAAATGAAACAATTAATAAGAGAGAAAATTAAAGAATGTAAATATAAACATTGAATTCTTATTTGTGGATGTCGTCGGTCCTATAACAGCACCTGTCCGTGCCGACAAATTATCATACCGCGTAAACGCGGTATTCAATTTGCCGGCACGACCAGGTGATGTTATAGGACCGACAACATCCAAAAATAAGATGATTCATATCTGACTTGTAAATACTTAGTGGACTAAGAAAAATGTGATATATTGCTATGTTTGTACTAAACAAGAGTACACGTATTGCATGCTTTAGATTTTTATGAGGGTTGAGTTGTCATGGCCATTTTTAGACTCTCTAAACCTCTGCGAAAAGATCACTGTATAAAAATATAGGGAAATCCCGGAAATGCATTAACTTGTAGGTGGATGTTGACCACCCAACATTCTCGTATTGAAACTATTATTGTACGTTTTTAGTAAGAATTTTACAAATAAACAATGTAACAATGTAGATCTATTTATATACATGTTCTAAGGAATGAGGTTTGAGTATCGGTAAAACGATTTTATGTATGTCTCTCACTGATGGTACACCTCGATTTTCCTTCCGTATATATACGTATATATATATATATATATATATATATAGATGTGTTGGAGACAGTGATTATGCGATTTACGGAAGAAAGTCCTGTGATACATGCAATAATTTATATATGCAGCAATATGAAAAATTTTAAGGAAAAACTAAGATCATATACTAGGCCAATACTATTTGATTTATGACCAATGGATGACGTGGTCGACTGTTTCATTCGAAACAATTCTGCAAATTATCTTAAACGACACAAATAGGGAAAGTTTTGGTATGCTCCATAAGTTATTGTCGTATTTCCATAAATCTGGGTTCTCGCTGTGGATGATGAACCAAGAAGATAACGAGAAGTGACAGCGCCCTCTGTGGATTGTTGTCAGATACCGTGACACTCGGAAACGTGCGTGCTTCTCCAGATCCAGAAGGAAGTTCCATAGACGTGTACACCATACTTTGCTTAACAAAATTACAATACCAAAGACTCCCACAAGTAAGCTCTGCCACAGACAGGGTTCTATGGAGAGTGCAATTGATTGAGACAGCCTCTCCGGGCTGATGAGCCTTTTGCTGTTGAATGGGGTCAGTCCTCACTAAGTTATCTCCTCTCCGCTGACATTCTCCAGAAGCATAACTTTAAAAACTAAAAAAAGCCTCAGCCTAAACACTTATTTCACCTCTATAAAAATGAGTTGTAGGTTTTCTATTTTGAATCTTGATAATCTGTAAAAAGTTAACTTTTACAAACATAAGAGTACATATATTCTTGCTTGGAAAACACATTAATTCGCCACCATTGCCCGCCAATCAAATGTTTTTCCCAAATCCAAAAATACTATACTTCTGTTGATGCGATGTTTAATGAAGGCGTAATTTAGTGTTTGTGTATGTGAATGGGAAAAAAAATGAGATTTAAAAAAGAATTTACATATCAGAAACATGGTTAGAGGAGAGAGTAAATGGGCTTTAAGTATGCATTCGGTCGGTGTTTGTAACTTACTTTTATCGTTTATCTCATTTTAAAATTGTATGCATGCATGCACTTTCAGAAATATTTGTTTTTAGACTTGATAGTATTGTATACATGCTTTGCACCTCATAATGCCGTATTTAATCTCATCTTTCTGTGTTTTTCCCCCGAACTTCCTCAAAAACTGCAACCCGTGACAGTAAAGTGCAAGTAAGCATACATTAAGGATAATAAACACAAATTTTTTTCTTCCAAAATTCAAATATCTTTGCTTAAATAGGTGCATCTCTCACCAAAGAAGTGATATGTATTTAGTTAAACAACTTTAATTTATATTTGGTGAGGCACATAATTTGGTGAAAATGAGAAAATGTAACTTAATTTACAGTTCAATGTAAATTTTGAACAATTCAGGAAATATATGATGTTTTGTATCTGTAAAGTTTCTGGGAATATTTTTCAAGAGTCTATACATTTTTACACAAATTTCCTAATTAGATTTTTATTGAAAGAAAATTGAAAAAAATAGCAATCTTCTGTATGGGAGATAAAGAAATTATGTTTATAGTATGTATCTTAAAATCAAAATCAGATCAAGATACTAGTATGTAGTACTAGTATGTAGCTCTGTACAACATTAAGTTTTGGTCAAACAAAAAGAATTAAAGATTTTATCTCAGTAATGTTGATTTTTTAAATGTTTTTTCAGGCAATATACTGTATAACTTTGACTATTGTGTAGATTATATTTTTGTGTGTTAACATATTTTGTTCCGGTAAAAAAAAATACATGTATTTGAATAAAAGTTAACGATAGAAATCAAGTAGGCTTTTGCTTATTTGGTTTTATTGAGTGCCGCTAACTAGTGACTATGCAAAGATTATAGGGAAAAGAGTACCAAATATTAACTCTATGCAAATCTTATGCTTTTTCATTACTTTACTATATCCTTAAAAACAAAGACATATAAAGGATTCCAGTAAATGTTCTACCAAGGCTCTTTCTTTACTCCTCACTAAAATATTAACAGCAATGAAGGAGAAACTTTAGGAGTACTGTGCAACAATATATTTGAGAAGTGGTGCGAATCAGATGTGGATTCTTTGGAAAATTTGAAATCACAAAATTTTACCAAAATCAAAACATCAAAACTTACGACTTTTCAACTCTATATACAACCATTCCTCAAGGAAAATTAAAATCCAGGCTTTTTGACATCATTGACATCTGCTTTTTCAATAAAAATGGAACTCGTAAATTTACTTACCTTGTCATTGGTCATTTGTAAAATTAAATTTGTTAAAAAACATCCTGATTGTACACACAAGTACAAGTCTGACGTTGATATTAAAGAGATGCTTGAGTTTCTGATTGACAATATCTATGTGGTTCTTGGAGACCAGATCTTCCAACAATCTGTTGGAAATCCCATGGGTACCAATTGCGCCCCGTTATTGTATTGTTGTACCTATTTTTGTATTCATATGAAGCAGAATTTATTCAAAATCTTATACATGAGATGTAGAAAACACTTGCTGTGACCTTCAACTCGACATTAAGATATATCGACGACGTATTATCAATTAACAATAGTAATTTCCATTCATACGTCGATATGATATATCCCAGTGAGCTTGAAATAAAAGATACCCCAGAGTCTGGCACATCTGTTTCATATTTGGATATTTCACTAGAAAAGACGTTAATGGTAATCTAACAACTAAGCTTTATGATAAACGTGATGACTTCAACTTTTCAATCGTCAACTTCCCTTACTTATGCAGAAATATACCATTATATACCATTACATACCAATATATTATTATCACTTGCCAAGTCCGTCGGATGGGACGTAAAACGGTGCCCCGTGTCAAGGATTACAACCCCCTTGGCACGCTAAAGATCGTTTCTCTGGTTTTCGAAAAAGAGTAGGCTCAATGGGGGCCGCCAGAGAAATCCAAAAACTTACAAAACCTTTCATACAGTATTTAAATTCATACCGCCGAAATATGGCTGAAATATTGCCGATTCGGCGTTAAACAACAATAATCAATCATCAATCATATTATCACCTGCATACGGGATTTATATCTCTCAGTTGATTCGATGTGCAAGAGCATGCTTTACGTATGAACAATTTCTAAAACAGGATGAGTTATTGTCAAACAAGTTGATGAAGCAAGAATATCAACAGTCTCGTTTAAAGTCATCATTTCGTAAGTTCTGTGGTCGATACAATGACCTTGACAGCAAATACAATCTATCATTAAGTCAAATGCTGACTGACGTTTTTCATACTAATTGTTAGACCATTATTAAAGCTGAACACGATTCGTAAATAGGCATACGCCATTTTCGATATTACAATCTAAGATATCAGCACCGGGGTATACTCTTCGCATTCGTTACACCTGACTGCTTTATTATCACGGGTATCAGCGTGGAATGCCGACCCGTGTTCCTGCTGCTTATCTTGCATTACTTTTGTTTACATTTTATTGCAGTTACGTATACTTGTGTTTGTTTGTATACTGCACTGACCTGTGCAACTGGTATAAATCTCTTAGGTATCTTACTCTCCTGCATTAGAAGAAACAGTTATTTTTGTCGCTACCAAGTGCTGTATAGCATACGTCCGTCTACACCGGTGACAATTGATTACACTGAACAGTACCAAGTGAGCGGCTCTGTACATAGGGGTCCTCAGATATAGCGAGAGTCCATTCGAATATGGCGGAAGCTTCTTTTTACGAAGCGTGTTCAGCTTTAACACACTGAATTGTCTACGGATTTTTCCGTTATTTCCCGATCATGACAAGGAGCACACGACGGGTGTGACCGATCGGCAGGGGATGCTCACTCCTCCATAGCGCCTGATCCCACCTCTGATATTTTAGAGGTCCGTGTTTGCTCTGCCCCCTGATTTGTATTGTTTGAATAAACTTTTGAGCTTGAATACTGTTCGCTATCTCCATACTTCATTTCAGACAAATCCTTGGCACCGTTTGGAACATTCTAAGCACTTATAAAAAATAAAGTCTCCAATGCAAGACATCACATATCACCTCTAATTTCATTTCATGATTATTAGCATTGGTGTCTAAGGATGAATTAAAAGAAATTCGATTTCTCTAAAAATGTATTTATTTTTGTACTTTTATGGTGTACAAATGTCAGCTTTTTACATGACCGTTTGAATTATATTTAGATGCATTGAATGAAAATTGTTGCATGAAAAGATGTCAATTTCAAGCTTCATTCTGTGACTTTATAGATTAAATAACAATATTCTGGCTGAAGAGGGCTTATCCTTAATATATTGATAGATTAATAAGATTGAGAAGAAACCGACTCTTGAGAATATAATTTTACGAAAGTGGAAACTTTCTATGGAGAATATTTTTTTTCAATCAAAACCAGAAATGCAATTTTTTTAATCATAAAAATCGGACCAAACGACTTTAACAGAAAGTAGCATTATTTTTTTTAAATCTGATCTTCTAGAAGAATTGATTTATGGGGAACTTTGCAATTTAAATGCACAGCAGCGCAAGATTCGCAAGTCATGAGGACATTTGACAAACTCTGTGTTTGGGCGGTTGTGAAGTTCTATCAATCCTAGGAAGGATCAATATAGCCATATCACGTATACACAAGCAACTGAAAAAATTAATCAAGATTTACTAAGAAACAATACTCGTTCCTAATGTATTATTAATGTTGCCTTAAGAACGATGATTAATTTTCACACTAGGACCTTGGGGTTGCTTTTTAGGGTATCAGTATTATTAGTTTCGACAAGTGTTTGGGATCAGAGAAGGGAAGATGAGAGGTCAATATTTTAGTATTCTCATAATTAGGAGAGCTTAGTATCACACGTCCATTGTCTCTCCATTCACTGGTGATATGTGGAGGTTCTAGTTATGGGCACTCTAGATTTGACTTGTCGTATTATCTGGTATTAGAAGATTGGACGCCACTTAGGTTACGGACGCTGGTCAATGCGGCGGAATACTTGAAATTAGTTCATCTCTAGTGCTTTTATTTAATTTCCGTCTCAAGACATACAGATAAAGCAATTGAAGTCAATCAGGATGAAAATAACTGAATTGTATTTTGTCATAAATATATACTCATGTGTATCAATTTCTCTCATAATTGTGTTATGTATATATGCTTTGATTCATGTATAGTTTTTTAAGCAAAAACCTGAAGTCAGCACTCTTGGTCAAATAATTCGTCTGTCTGTTGATGTTTGGCATAATCTACTTGTCATTTTGTTTTAAAGCTTATGTTGAAGCATTTTAGGAAATATTCATCCTCGTGTATGTAAGTAATTGAAATTCGTACGTGTGACTTTTAACACAACGTTGGATGATGTTCCTAAAAAAGTAACCAAAAGACCAGTAAAAAAAAAATAAATAAAAAAAGGACAGAAAGAAAGGGCTTCATTATACATTGAATTCACGAACCCAAAGGCCCTGAAAGATACACATTCTTAATTTTTTTTAATTATTTATATATTTTATTTTATTTATTTATTTATTTATTTATTTATTTATTTATTTATTTATTTATTTTATTTTATTTTATTTTATTATTTTTTTTATGTTTTGCTTTTCATTATTCGAATTGCAAATATAGGGCAACATGTGTTTTGTTGGACCAATGAGTCAAGGGGATGGAACCACATATAATGTTGTAAATTTTGAATTTACTGGGTGAAGGTAAATATAAAATTTAAAAAGTGATAAATATATAATTTTGTAGTTACCTCCAACCAATAAATTTCAAATTTACAAATTAATGCACATGCAGATAAAAGATAAAAATCCAAAGATCTGTCAACAAATCTATTGTCACCAATGTTGGTGCGTTTGTATTATGCATGCGCATTTTTTGTACTACTTAGCACAACAAGTCGTGAAGATGTTATGTACTCCGTGCCTATCATGCTTATTATAGAAATGTCAATGAGATATAATGTCATGGCCATCAATTCAACTCAATTTCACTGATTGGCCCAACACAGAATAAATTTAAATGTAACGTGAAATTCGATTTCCGAAATTTAAGTTTTGAAATAAGTAGACTATGGACAACTAAATATCTGTATGTGAGTTTTTCTTATATTACACAAATTTGTATTATCATAAAATGTAAACTATATGTAGATCTTTGAAATTTGTATTTCTATGGGAAAGATTTTTTTTAACCTTATTTGATTTTACATTAAATTATATTCAACTCCACAGAATGCACGTACGGGTTGTTTACACCCATTTGCTTTCTTCACTAAAAGAAGCAATCGTAAATGATAAGTTATTTCCGGGTGTCATTTTTTACATAGTATATTCTTGAGTGTTTCAGTAGTGGAAAAAAATTAAGTATGCCATATTATTTTTGAGAAAATATTCTCCGAGAGGTGACAATTGGCATTCTAAGGGTTAAGCCTACATATCCTTTGTTAATATTTAAAATATCAGTATCACAAAGCGAAAGATTTATGAACAAACACTATGCACCCGGCGGCAACAAAGTTCGAAAAAGCTATTTTTAGCGTATAGGTCACAGTCAAGGTCACAAGGTCATTGACTGCTCTAAACAAGATTCTGAAAAGCTTGAAAAAGTACAATTAACCGACTTTGGAATTATAACAGGACATCCTATTTTTGTGTCTAGAGAAGCACTTTATTCTGAAACTGGTTGGGAAACCTTAAAAACCATGCGATATATTACAAAAATGACTACTACATATATGTTCAAAATTCACACGGGAAGAGTACCTGAATATTTGCATGATATTGTTCCCAAAAAGCGTGAACATGTATTCGTATACAATACCCGTAACAAAAAAAAGATTATATTGTTCCAAGGTGCAGATTAGAATTATTTAGAAACGCATTTGTGCCTGATGCTGCAAACAATGGAATTTACTGAAAACAGAGGTCAGAGAAGCCATCTCAATCAAAACATTCCGAAAAAAACCTATTAACAAAAATTAAAAATCCACCATCATACTTCTCTTTTGGTAAGCGATACACCAATATCATTCATACTAAGTTAAGACATTACTGTATACTAAATTATGATCTAAAGAAACGAAACATTATAAATAGTCCCTTATGTTTATGGGGAAAAAATGAAGATGTGTACCATTTCTTTTTGCATGCAAAAATTATTCTAATGCAAGAAGTACTCTTTTTAATCGCTTGTTCATTCTGGAACTGGTTACTGTTGATATAAATCTATTATTATGTGGTGATGTTAATTTGCCTTTACAGATAAATAACAGCATATTTGCTGCTGTTTATAAATTTATTGACAAAACATGTATATTTTCTAGTTGATATGTCATTTAATTGCTTCTTCACTTGTATTAATTGTATTATTTTTCTTAAAATTTGCATGACATATTTTACATGTGTCATGCAAAATTTTTATTTTTGTCAATTTTCACTTTTTTTCGTCACGTTGTCGCTTTAATATTTAAACTTTACCAATTTTGTCACAAATTGAACTCAAACAAAAGCTGCCGTTTTTTCGGGTGTAACTGTACTCTCAAATACCTTCAGAGATAAGGACAAATAATTACCCCGTTACCTGTTTGTAATATGCAAAGTACATTTAGATATACATAGATATATGTATGAGTCAGTTTTATTGAAATTCCAAACATAGTGCAAATAAAAAAATTATTTCCGAGATAGCTCCGGTATCCCAATTATTAATGTTGATTAATTTCGGGCAATATTTTTAAAGGTTTCCTGGACTCCAATTACAGCGTCTGCTGCCTTAACGCACATTTTGATGGGGGATAGTGCAATATTCCATTTATATAGAAGTTTATTTCACAAATTAGGAGCAGAGTCTTACAAATTGCCGTTTTCTTATATCGATATCATCACAAAATAAGGTCAACCCACCCCGTAATTCCATTAGAATTTTATTTCTATAACAGCAACGGAAGATCAAAGCACTAGATACATATGAATGATGTAAAAGTAGGACATAGAGGAAGTGGTGACATCGAACACATTTTTTTTGCGTTTTTACAATTCTTTAAAGCTTTGAATTTCAATAAATTGGAAGGTAAAATAAGGTGGATGACCGAGAAAGACCAAAAAGAATATTTCATTCATGAAATTCCCGTCACATGATGTTAAATGATGACTGACATATGCAGTGACTATTTTACATATACTGCTTTACCCATTCACATCACGTCAAGCTGTTCCAGCGTTTTTGAGGAGGAAAACCGCTACCCGGAAAGACCCAGGTTACACGTGCCTGTGCTTTTGTTCCAGGATTTGGTCAGATTTTATTCACCTGTTTTCCCTGTCTACGCATCAAATATCATTGTTGTCCTTAATTCCTTTTCCTGCTACCTGTTCAAATGTCGTTTTAAAAAACACAATATGTCTGTCTATAGTTATTATCATTATGATATAACTTTTGAAAAGTAAACAAAAAACTCCTCAGTTCTCAACAAGGAAATGTTATATGAATTCTAAGGATCTTTTTAAGTCACACTTGACACTAATGGAGTGAATTAAAGAGTTCCCAGAATTTTCCCCATTAACGAATTAAGAAGCACTAAATTTTAACACACTTTGTTACAACAACCTAATATTTGAATCTGTAGACAATCATTTTCTAGGAATTACAAAAAGTCTTATTAATTATTAAAGGGTCGATAGTATTAATAAAACACTTTTTCAGAATTGTACCCCCCTCCCAAAAAAGAAGATTGTTTCCTTTTTTATAAATATGTCCCTGCTGTTTCTGCCTTGTATTTCGCAATTTTTTTTATTATTGCCAATAAACAGCAGATTACACGACAATAATTGTGGCTGAACTTCTCAAATTTACTCTTGGACTATGTTGTCAAGGTATACATTGGTAAGACACGGGTCTAGGAAGGGTCTAGTAGCAGAACTGTAGCTCTCCGAAAAAAAAGTATTGGCAGACCGGAGAGCTACATTGCCACCCATAGATTTATTGCGCACAGAATGTTGTGTTTGGTCCTGGTTTCATTTAATCAAATTCTTACCTCAATTGCACAAATGCTCGAAAATTCCTTATACTCTTGTAGTTATTATTTGCACGAAGCGTGTTGGGCCGAATTGTCTACCACCCAAAATGGCAGTATAAATAGGCGAAGGGGGCTATTACTAATTAGCAATGATTTTAGGAAAATAGTGTAAAAATATGCTAGGAACACGCGGTTAGTAATATTTTGATATTGCAGTTTTAATATACGGAGATATAAATCGAGAAACAACGCATTTTTTGTATGGAATAAATAAACACTTTTTTCAATGGGTGGCACTGTAGCTCTCTGGTCGTCCATCCCGATTTTTCAGACCAGCGAGCTACAGATCTGCATCTAGGAATGTTCTAAAGCAAATACATTTTGTCTTTCGTGCCTTTTCGAAAAATTGGCTAAAATCTAGTATTCTTGCATTGCTTCATGTCACATTGTTTGTGTGGTTTTCTGTTTTTAATATTGGTTTGTTTGGTGCATGTTTGATAACCGTTTCGTTCTAAGAACAGGACCGAACAGCGACGCAATATTTGAATAAATTTTGCAGTTTCGAATTCATCTCCCTTAAAGGGTGATGTGTCTCTCGACGATCCGCTTTGTAGAAATGGTATCCCTGTAGCATATTGCAGTACTTAAGCTGTATATGGCCCGTGAGAATTTCATGCTCATGAAAAAAGTGTGCTTCTGAATTATGCAGCAGACATTATTCTTAACTCGTAAAACAATTTTGTAGGGGAAAACAACTAGATATCAACCCATGCTCTTTGGAATTCAAATTTCAATCTGTATTTCTAACACCAACACATCTGATGATTAACATCAATAATATAAACAATGCATATTTGTGATCAAATACAACTAAATGTTGATTAATTATATTTGCAGATGAGTATGAAAATCAATATGGTGTCTGAGTATATCTCTTAAATGAAATATCACACGATTTCAGGAAGTAAGTTTCATTTTCTCCAGTTTTTGTATATCGTTTATTTGCGTCACTTCCGAGTCTCTGTACAAATGAGAGCGCAGAGTTTCTAACTCGTTGTCCGAACTCGATCCGGAGTTTCTGGAACGAGAAAACATCGGATGTCCGAATATCTTTTTGAAAATCTTGAGTAACACTTTGCGGAATCGTCTACCCACAGCTGTGTAGATTAAAAAGTTCACCGACGAGTTGGTCACAAAAAGAGTATTTCCAAAAGCTATCCACTCAAGAAACACGATGGGGTCGAATAAGAAGTCAAACTGTGAGAAAAGTCCTGGAGTCTGACAACAAATGAAAACTATCACAATTAAAACAAGGACAAGGCTAAGATTAGCCTCATTGTCATCTTGAATATTTGTACCTTTTCTTCTTGCACGCATGCGCATTAGTTCCATAATTATTAAACAGTTGAGCACAGCTAAAAGTGTCAGGGGAACAATGTAAATTAAGACAGCATACATCCACACCATATACACTTTTGTATAAAATGTTGTTTTACCAAATTCAGTGTCCCGGAGCAGGTAGCACTGCCGAGTGTCATTAGGGGAACATGATGGTTTAGACCTGCTTGCGAAACACCTTGGAATGTTGTAAAGTATAGATATTCCACATATAGCAATCAGAATAATCCATGTTCTTCGCTTCGTGCATATTTTAGCTGCTTTGAATGGATGACAAATAGAAATATATCGCTCCACGCTTACAGAAACCGTTATCCACACGTTGCATTGTTGGATGACCATCACTATGTAAGTCACTGGGGTATATAAGTTAGGATATATCACATCTTTAAAGTACCACAATTCTGGGTGGAAGAAAGACAATGTAAATGGTGCTACAGTAAGTGCCACAACCACAATGATCCCCGTATCCGTCAACACAAGCGCCCGCAAGAACAAGATCGTTGTTGAATGCATTTCCCGTCGCCACAGTACAATCATAGTTAGAATGTTTCCAAAAACTCCAAAGACTGCCAAAATCGGAAGGACAATTCCATTGACGACATACTGTATATAGAATGCTCTCTGGAGCGCGGTGTCATTTCCGGCGCTGTCCTGTAGAAAAGTTGCGTCGCCATACGACAAGTTGAGGGCAAAGTTAATCTCGTAGACTACCATGGCGATAGCGTCTACTGAGAAGGTTCAGTTCTTAAAACCATGATGTTTGGGTTCCTGGAAAGAAATGAATGAAACTATCAATCTAAACTATCTCAATGTTCTGTACAGCTCTAAATAAATAGGTAATCAAATTTAATTTCATCACAGGTAATCATTTTTGAAAATTCCTTTGTATTAGCGGGAAGATTGTGAACTTGGTAAACAGGGATATGTGGTATAAAGTGATGTTTTCCAGGAGGGCGCACACTGTGACCAGAATCAGAGAGACACAGAGTTACTTCATAAAAATCACCCCTGTCTTACAAATATAACGATTTGTTGGCAAAATACTATTGCAGAACATGGTTATTCTGCACGGAAGAAACAACCGTGTTCCATGTAAAGATGGCCATATGCTATAGCGCACAAATTAAGGCATGAGGTGTGAACTTGAAATTGGAAGACATATAGCAGTGTCCGACCTGCTTTAGAGCGTCATAATGCCAGTTTTCCAATATTTCTCAGAAATTATACAGAAAGTATTCCTAAGAGTACTGCTTAAGAATTCTGCCTGGGGACACGAGTGAAATGGTGCACTAATTTATAAAGTCGGAGGTGGGGATCAATGAATAAATCATTTTCATCAGTATTAAATATTCCCTTTAAGATAAGAATTCATCAGATTATTTTGTTTACACAACGCCTATTTCCAGCAAAACCCAATTCATTTTTTTTTCATTTAAGATATAAATGTATTAGCAATATCTGGTGTAGAATTCACAACATGCAGATCACAACATGTTAAATATTCTTTAGATTGTGATTTATTTTGAAAAGATTACCAATCGTAGATTGAAGGAACAAAATGTAGGGACATATTTTTTGTGATAAAAGCTTGGTTTGTTTATTAAGATGGCGGGGTTCTCGGTCTGTGTTTGGCATCCTTTTTGCGGTTGTCCTCCAATCTTTCTTCGTACTTCTAATGCATCACTAATTTGTCGATTAAGCTGAACCATTTTCAGAATTTGATTCACGCCGAGTTTTAATCATTTCTGTCTTAACTTTATCGTTCTTTGACAGAAACCTCATTTCCCCTTCAAATCTACACGGAGTACGACCCCAAGCAACGACTGGTCTCGATTCGTGATGCGATGTCGCTGGGAGGGGGATCAAAATAAACAGTTCATAGATAAATAGTATATATATATATATCAGCAAACATGTGTTTTAGATTTTTATCAAAATAAACATGTTTACATAACATTTTATTAGAATGTACACTTTTAGACAAGGATCTTAATCCCCTGATTTCTGATTAACGAGTACCTGCCTGAAAATTAGTCTTTCTTAAAATACGACATTCCTTTTAAACCCAGAAGGGTTTCAGACTGATGTTAATTTTTGCTCTACTTTATTAAAATACATCTATAAATCTCCTGGATTAAAATCTCAAGCAAGACACCACGTGACAAGCATGTAGCTTGCGAGTCGTGGACATAATGTTGATCTTTCTTATCCAAACTTATCCAAACATCTTGTGATAATGCAGTGTTACATACTTTTAAGAGGTTTTTGATAACCAAGATCAAAAGTTTATCATGTTAAAGTATACACTGTAAGTAATTAATAGAGATAATGTCAGAAGCTGTGAAAATCAGAGACATATAAGCCCCGGTATTCCTGACCCGTATCTCACTCAGTAACGGATAAAAACATCTTTATCGCGAGGGGATAGGGATCGAAAACGTTAATTTCTGACAAAGATACTGATCACTTCTCTAAATGTCAGCTAGTCTCAGCATATTTGCGGGAAAGAATTCTTCTGAACACGAGATGCACATCAATCAGTAAGAAGACTGTTCATCGGTCATGGGTAATATATATACATGTATGTCGATGAAACATCATCATAATTTACGCCAAATTTCCTCGGATTTATTATTTCATGTCTTATATCAATGTAACTGAAAAATGTTGTTGCAATATATTTGATATAAATCCAGAGTATAAGTAGCGTAGACTAGGGGTTGGTGGACAGCTGATGGAAGACAGAACTCAACTGAACCACTGAGCGAGCCAATCACAAGCCGCCTGGGAACGCGCATCACAGCGCACGGTCCTACAAAACCATCGTCTCCAAATTAATTTTGATTCAGCATTTTTTATTGTCCTATCAAAGCTTTGGGAATTTGCGTAATGCTAACGTAGGGATCTAAATATGGTTTTTCATTATCTAAAACATACATATTAGTGTCACGTCAGGCGAATCTTTGGTCAAGTCTGTCTCTCTCATGACAGTGATAGTTCTGTACTTAATGTACTGTGTTACCTGAGTGATCATGTGTCCCGTACCCCGTTTACAGTCACGTGGTATAGGGAAACATGGTCATTTACCAAGGTTAACCTTGATATTTTTATGCATATTTTTAATTTCACAAGAAGTACGAATCAAGGATGAAAAGAGCAACTCGTAAATCTGACATGCTGTAGTAACCATGTAAAATGCTAAGTGTTCTGAACGAAGCATGTCTGCATTTGTTAGTATTTTCAGAAATTTATATGATGTTTATGTCTTCAATTCATTTTGGTTTTGAAAGAGAAATAATTATTCACGTATTTTCCCCTCAAATGTTATTGTTGTGTAAATAATTCAAATATATTTTAATTACATTTTTTTTTACCACGCACTAAAGTAATTAACGTTTGTTTTCAATTCAAAGTTTACAATGAAGGTTTAAAATCTCCCAAAATTTAAAATTCGTTATGCAAAATTCTTTGTATGAAAAAGACATCTGCCAAATAACAGGCAATTCCACATTCAATTTAAAAAAAAATGGTTTTAATTGCCTTAGTTTCAACTGTATAACAAACTATATAACGAGGGACATTGTAAGGACATACATTAACATTTTGAATTCTACGCAAAAATCTCTCGAAAGTTAGAAAACTTTCAGCGTAATATTACACGTTTAGAGCCACAAGGACAAAAGTCCACTGCCCTGTCGGTAGTACATCTACCTAACGTCACGATTTTGTTATCGTTATCAAATCCACAATATGTATACAAGCATACAATACTCCAAAATTATCTTTTTTAAAAAAAAGGTAGAGAAATTTATGGGGAAAATCCAGGCATTTTTGAAAGCATACATTAATATAAATATTCTATGACAGAGAGGAACAAAATTATCTATTCTGTTCATTAACACTGATGGATCACTAATCTTATTTCCATCCCATGTGATTTATCTCTCAAACGAAGCCAAGAAAAAGATAAACAAATTAAAACTTATCTCCCTCCATGTAAAGAATTTCTGACCAGAGACAAAGGGGTCAGAAAAGCTTTTCAAAAATTCCAGTAGCTAACCAACAACAAAACCAACAGAGAGAGAAAAACAAATCCAGTTATCTGATGATTCTTAAATCGGAAAACTATGTTTAGGGAAAGAATCAGTCCGATAGCAAGAAAATCACGATGATCTGTACAAACTTTATAATTTTACGCGATTTAAAGCAATATTTGTTGGTCACTTACCAGAATTTTTGTCGGCATTCCGACTAAAACATACACCTCTCTGTGCATGAATAACAAGTTAATTCCTCAGATCTTTGTAAACTTTTGATTATCGCTTAGAAAGGAAAACAAGAAACGTGCAATATGATTATTTCGATGAATCCACCAAACTTTCTCCGCGTAAAATACACCCTAAGTAAGAAACTTATTATCAGATGAAAAATCCTTGAACCCCCACTTCAGTAATACCAATTATACACTGTACGACATGGTGTTACTTATAAAACAGAATTCGTTGTTTGAGGAGTTTATGTAGGTGCGGCCTATTCGGACCATTGTCCATTGATTATTATACTCAACAGACCTGCGCGGACCAAGCCGTTTTAAACTCTTCTGCAGCTGTCCAGGCATAATTCTGCCTTGTTAAACTTCATTAACAAACAGAATAAAATTAATTGTTACGGAACAAGTTTCATTTACACGCATTAGTTTAAAATGCATTTAAATCATCTCGAGTTACGAATATAAACAATTGAAATTTTCATTTACAGTTTTTACTCAATGAAAGAAAAAATTATTACCAGATCTTTTTAATGCAACGAACAGTAAAAAGTTTTGTACTGTTTAACACTCACCTATGTCACAGAAATCCAAAAAAAAAGTCACAGAAGAAAGTCGGCTTTGTGAGTATACATAGATCAAGTCAATTAAAAATTACTATGCATTTACACACAACGACTGTAAACAATTGTCATTTTCCGGCCAGGAGCGTTTTTAGGCTGTGTGATGGGAAGTCGAGAGGTTGCCATGTTTTATATACCGCTATCGATTCTGTATATTCCCAGATAGAGCACCGCCAAACTTAGAGTCCCATTAAAAACCTACTCACGTGGACCAAACTTTCAGTTTGTGGAATTAAAGTTTACACGATTAAAACTTATTTACGCAATGGACATCCTCCACTCTCAAATTAAATATTGATTAGGGGGTTGGTTTAACGTTTGAATCAACACATTGTACACTAATCATCTAAAGAAATATATCATCTCCTCAGATCTATGACGTTTTTGTCCCGAGGGTCCTGCCATCCCTTTTATAATACCAAACTCAATGAAATTTAGACTCAGACTCAAAAAAGAATTTTTGAAAGCTTCGACTGTGCTTATCCCAAATGTTGCTTTAGCACATTTTTCATTTCTATTTTAAGAAGAATTCGAAAGCTAAGTAAGAACTTCTTACTCGCCTGTTTTAATCAGAGTGATATTTCTGTGATAACACTATAGCATATTTTATCGCCTCAAATTGCTTTTTAAAAATTCGTTTCATTGAGACGTTGTGATAATCAAGAACTGTAAAAGAATAACATACATATAAATTGCCAGGAGTTTACAAAAACAGACATGGTTAATGCCTCTTGTACTACATCGCAGATAGCCCAAAAATCAAAATGACCGACACTGGCTCTTTCAAAAGATTTTCGAAAAATTCAATTCACTTAGGAATTTGCCTTTAATTTTTTTAAAGAAAATTTACTTAGTATTTGTATTTGTTTTGTAGATTAATACGATTTAATATGACGTATTCACGTAGAACAAAAAAGTGCTTTTACATAGGTGTACGGTGCGATAGTTTTTATGAAACCTTCATATCTCTCGGCCATTAGCATAATAACCAATATTGTTCTGCAATCAATGGGACTTATGTGCGGATTAAGACCCGGCTTTTGTTTCCCCTAAGTGGACCTGTAAAAGGAGAGCTTGCAGTGGGACAGTGCCTCCTAGTGCCGGCGGAAGTACCAGGGCTTTTAATCTCGGAATACGATACCCCTCTGACCATATCACTTCACATCGGGAAAATATCGCTCCGCAATATGACGACTGTATTTCTTCAGGATAGTTATGTTATTGGATTTCATGAGTGGATAGATAATACTGCGATTTTCCACTTGGGTTATATAAAGGTCATTTTCAAGCATTTAGGACCTTCGTCACAAGGAAATAATCTAAGGGAGCCAGCGAGTGGACATAGAGTCGGACCGTCAGTAGTTTATGTGGATGTCATGGCTTATCGCATCAGTTGCCCGCTGGCGACCTGACCAATCGAAAATGAACTTCAGAAAGAAAACGTCCAAAGTCTTCTGATTTTGCTAAGATAATGTTAATCTACGCAGGTCCCTGTTGAATTTATTTACAATGCCAAATGACTCGAGAAAACTGTGGTCAATATTTGTTTAAAGATTTGGTTTAATTTAATTTAGTGAAATAAGTAGCCAAATAATTTTTCTTTAGACAAGTGAGGTCCAGCAGTCTGTGATACGTCATTTAAATCTCCAAAGTTTATAAGATTACAAAACTGTATAAACGTAATAACACAACATCCAAAAAGATCTATAGACATAACTGTTTGAAAATTTTGAAACCCATCTCCTTCTATCAAATTGTTTTAAATCAAGATGCACGAAATTGTGTCCAAAACAAACAACTAAGGTTTGAATTGATAATATTATTCTGTTTGTAATTGTTTTGTAGCCGACACACATCAATTCTGAAAAAATGCTTTGCTTCATTCTAGGATGTTTAATCTTCAGACGGTAAGATACGACAGGTGTTTGAAAGCTTGGAAGGGGGTTTAGAGGGAAAAACTTAAACAATCTTTGAATTTTCAATGTCCTTAGTTCGTGCATCCAAATTTGAGTCTCTTCATTTCATTCCTAGTTACCACAAGCTAAAACTGCAATAACCAAGACGTACCCTAGAACAATACCCATGAACAAAAATGGGCGGACATCATGGAAACATAGCATTTGTGTATTTAACACCAGGAATCGGACAGTACACAAAATAAACAGGAAGTATAGAGGAACTTCGTGGCAATTTTTAGAAAACAGATAAATCTCACTCAGATAAAGAAGCGTTCTCTAGATGCCCAATAGACCATACTCACCAATTACCCAAACCCAACTTACTGACAATTCATTCTATAAAAAGCAATCTTTTTTTCTATTTTCTGCAATTTCAATCAGACTGCGCGCAATTTGAGACGCCATGCATAGTACGATATATTAAGTTCTAATTGCTTCATTTTCACATCAATTTTTAAAGAAACAGAGGTTAAATTTTCTCCTATCAAAGATATAAGTGGTTTCAACAAGCTTGTACTTGTAGTTTATGGTGATGGTTATGGAGAAAATGGCAATGAATGGGAGCCGAGCAATATACATCTTCATTACTTGCCGGCTGATCAACAGTCGTTACTGAGGAATGCTCGGATTTAACTTTTGTTTTTTTAATGTCAAAAAGCAGGTGCTCTCTGTTAATACCAGTACTCCAGAAGTAGCAGTTTATATTTTCCTATCTTAAACTGTCATATGCTGATTTCTCATAAATTACGAATATTACCGTCGCCAAGAAAAACGTGAAAAGGTAAACCCAGCCAACAGATATTTTAACGATTAATTAGATTTATCCGTATATCAGAAGGCTTATCAAGATGGTCGTCTATATGGTGCCCAACTTTTTGTATCAATGAGATGTGACAAGACTATAAGTGTCGCTAGTTTGTAAGTGAATGAAAATTTAAATACAAATGAATTATTTTTTAAGGAAAAGATGTCATTTCACAGAAAGAGATTTGTACCCAAGTTGTTAATGAAACAATTAGAGGGTGGTTTATGTAATTCTGAAATATCTGGTAAATAGATTTGAATTTCAATGCATGTTTTCTCTTTTTGTTCTGATTGATATGAACATATTTCCTTAGAACCTTCATTATTTATCTATTTGTCATACGTTAACGCCAATCAATTCCAATTATAAAGTCATCTTGTGATTTAGTTTGATCGATTCACCAACTTATGCAAGAATGTGACTTGATCGCGGAGGTGAATTGTCAAACAAGAAAATTATCAAATATAGTACAGGTAGGATTATACCACAGATATACAAGGAAACCACATGTAAGTTCTCCCCCTGACAAGACCGGGCCCCAACAAGGTAATCTACAGTCCCGGATTCCTTTTCAGGCATATGACACTTTTTATTCATGTATATTATCTGACGAACATATATTATGCAAAGATCGATGTGTAACACTTCTAAAAAAAAAATCTGTTATTGACAGCTTGACAGTGTGTGAACTGAGCCACAGAGGTAACGTTAATTAGATACAAAGGGCAAAGATAAAGAAAAGGAATTTCTAATTCAATTTCACCACTGAAAAAGAAAACAATGAAGGTCTCAGAGATTTAAAACAAGTTTACCATTGTAAAATAGCGTATGGCTGATTAAACTTTTTAAAATCTTCAAAATCGTTTTTGTTTGGAGAAAAGCAAAAATACTTCGAAACCTTAAAAAAAATATTTTAAAACATGTTCTGAATTTTATCATCTTTATCAAAACTATGTTATTGATGAATTTGTATTCAAATATTCCTACTAAGAATGGCCGGTGTATCCTTATCTCAGATGTGTATAATATTAATTTAACTGCACCTATAATTATTAATTAGCTGTCATGCCAAATGTATTCTGCTTACCTGGGCTAAAATTACATTTTATGTTAGATATCTATCAGTGATTGGCAACTCTTACCTAATCTTTGGCGATTCAGTCCAACATAATGGGACTGTCGAGTTTGCGTGGATTGCAAACGTTATGTTGTCACGTGACAGTATACAGACTGAGACATGTGAAGATAGAGGGAAAGCTTATTGAAGTTTACATACAAGTGAAAGTGATCATCCCCCCCAATGACCACTTATTTTAAGGCCTGTCGATTACAGGTTATGACTTCTGAGTTATTTTTCCGTTGGGATCCGGAAATATATTACCCGACATGCTCATTTCCTCTTCTTTCGGTTTATTATTTCTCATCTTCCTCTATTGGACATTGCTTTAACTTCGGGCTATAGCTCTACATATATTGGAAAATATCGTTCGCTCTGCCTGCTTTTATTTGATATGTTCTGTTCTAATTTACATGAAACGGGACATCTCGTGCTTGATTGCAATTTGTGTGTGTATGTATCTAATTCTGATCCATTGATGCCAAAAACTCTAACCTCAATTGTTCTTAACTTTCAAGGGTACCCCTCAAGCGACTTTCTTACAGATTTGTAACTACTAATCAACTAATGGAAAATAGTTATAATTATTATTAGCTAACTCTCCAAGGAACATGTATGTAAACAGATATGACTTGCAGAATTAAAAATGCCATGCTATATAGACAGTTGTCTGTCATCGAAGCAGACACTCTCGTTTTTTAATCATGGAACAAAAACCTTGACTGCCAGCTTTATTTGGACTGACCAGACCAAAAAAATACCTTAATTGTTACCGTATTCACTTAGGTCTATCACGAATAAAAGAATAAGTTCTACTGTTAAGAGCATTATCAACCCATGTTTCCTTCTGTGCATCTAAACAATCATGGGTCTGAGAACTTCCGATTCAGAGTGGACGTTGGGAATCTTTAATTTGATTGGTAGCGTGTTGGCGTGGGTTAGGTGATGTGGTGAGTAATGGCGGCACACCCTGTCAGACTAACCGTGTTTATGGCGGCTACTGACGTCGTCCGGGTCACAGACCTGATGACTGTCCGTCACAAGCCCTCACAATTCTTTATTTAAGTAAAGTGATAGTCACCATGCAACTGAATGTTTTCTCATTTGATAAATACCAGACTAGAACTGTCACATTATCCATGGTTCAATCAGGACGATATTTCATAATTTGTCGATAAAAAAATGCTGTTTTGTATAATTTGTATGGAATAGTCATAGTCTTCTTACATAATCTGTTTGTTTTTCGTTCTTTATGCGTGGTATAAGAAGTTGAAACAAATTGTGTTATCATCTTTCAGCGGTTTTTAATCCCCAAATATAACTGATTTTTAAGGACAATTACATTAAACGTAAAACTTGATACAAATTGGTACTTAAAGTGAAATGATCATATTTCGATGGAGAAAAAAAATTGGCTTACAAATATACTAATTTAAGTTAATTAAAATACTGCGTGGGATGATCTACTTTACCAGTATATAAAATCAAAACAATTCCGGCAAGCACATAAGAAGAGCATCACGAGACAGGAACAAAATCAGAGATATATTTAATTTAAACATATCATCAAGGCATTTCAGCAAGTTTTATCGTCTTTCAGCCGCGTGTCACGCGCGCGTCATTCAATCCCTTTTGCTAAAAAAATATTCATGAAATATTTGATGAATATTTCTAAGCATGTATTGTGATTATAATGATAGTTTTCTTGAGATGATTATCTATTTTTATGTAAGATATCTCAGTGATCTGCATGGTTGATTCCACCCGAAACATCCGTTCAAATTTAATCATTAATTCGCGCTCAACTGAAGCGACTACTTGTTCCTATAACCTTTTCACACCATTAAAGGTGTTTTATATATACTAGATTTTTTTTCTATATTTAATTAATTATATACACAATATAATATTAAATTGCTAAAAGTTTCTTTTAATGCACAAAAACTTTGGTATTTTCAAAGTTCACTCGTCAATGAATGTTACGAGAAATTTTGATTTGCACGAATTCCATGAGAACGTTATTCATTCATGAAGTTTTCGAATTTTGTGTATTTCTTCCGTAGAAAAGCTGATAAGGAATAAAAAAAAATATGTGATTAACACTTCCTGATTTTCCACTGGTGTAGAAAGTTTTAATTCTAATATCAATTTCAGTTGCATAGTTTAAAAAAAATGCTAATTTGCAGACCAACCAATTTTAATGTGTTTATACAATGAGAAGTATAAAAAAGATTCTTGACTTAGAAACTGTATACAATATTAATTTAAAAATCAAAAGTAATTATATTAACCACAGTAAAGAATGTTTCTATGAATCGGAATTTAATGTATGTAACATGGGTATGT
This sequence comes from Saccostrea echinata, assembly GCF_033153115.1. Lineage (NCBI taxonomy): Eukaryota > Metazoa > Mollusca > Bivalvia > Ostreida > Ostreidae > Saccostrea > Saccostrea echinata. Next base: position 1,027,977 of record NW_026889802.1, read on the forward strand.
GTGATATTTTGAAATGGAATCAATTTTAAAGGGTAAAAATTTAGGATGTTAAAACATCTGATTGAAAAAAAAATGCCAAAAATGGCTGCAAGAAAACTGAATTCCTACAGTAAATGTGAGGAGTCATTTATTCATGCTTAACATCTTTGTTTCAATTAAAGATATTGCACTACAAGTTTATTCAATAATTTTTTACGCCATGTATAGCGCCGTAGGTTTGCGGGACCTATACTAACTTCTATAAATAGGAAAAGCTTTGGTGTGACAAAGAGGAAAATCATCTAAGGAGAGTAGTTTACAGAACATTTGTGACAGACACTGGATCCTTTCCTGCACCGAAATAATTACCTTTATTTGGATTGACAATGGAACAAAAGTAAACAAGCATGATTTTTAAACAATAAGAACGCGACAAATTGTCTCTTCAACCACAAATAGCAACTCCGTATAGAAGTCATTAGAACGGAGATGAATTACGTTTTTCACCTTCAATAACATAAAAATATTTTAATTAACATATGATTGTCATTGCCAAGTTTACATTTTGTGCTTATTCGACAGTGAAAATGATGGCAATAATTAGTATGACGGTTTACTGGTAGTCTGTGCATTTCTAACACATTACAGCTCCTTCAAATTGCAGGCCAACCTATATACATTTCTATATGGATAATGATGGTTAAATAGACATACTTACCGTCGAGAAGTTCCCCTAACAGATTCCGTGCAACAGTTAACATCAGTACATGTATATGGCAAAAAGTCATGAATTTATTCACGACAATGTAGACATTAATTAGCGCCACCTAAGTCATCACCAAAGCACACTTTATCTTGCAAAAAATTACTGATAGTACGAAATTTTCACTTTTTAAAATTATTTTTTTATATATAAAAATAGCTCGCTAAAAAGTGGGAAATCTTATCTTGCAAATCTACTTAAAAATCTGAGAAGTTTATCTTTTTTCTCAGCCATGTGTACATTATAATCGGGAACCTGCACGAGTGTTCAAAGACGAGATCGAAGTGACTTTAACAGATGTTTTCTTCAAGACTTCACTGGACGTTTAAAAACCGATAAAGATGATTTAATGAACGGTTGCGATAACCGTCAATGTCTTTTAATCAACCTGTAACAAAATCGTTACCGAGAAACTGATAACAGTTTTGTAACTGCATGAAGATCTGCTTTCCCGGACCGAATTACACTAGACATGTTAGCGGGTTCTATCATTCCAATTCGTTTTCTCGACATCGCTGTGATTACCGTTTTACTGCAATCAGACATTTCGTGGTTTGTTGTATTTCAATGAAATTCAATATCTTATTTCTATTTAAAAAAAAAGAAGAGAAGAATCAAAGTGAAGCAGTTTTCTTTAATTGTCTAAATTATGGAATAATCTGTGTCAAGTTTCAATGACACTCATTAAAAAACATTAAATTTATTTTCTTGCTACAATTTTTTTTTTACGTTTATATTAATGTTAAAAAAATTTCATGTATAATTGCTATCTCTAACTCCTTTTGCATCACGAATCATTTTTTTTCCCGAGAGGCTAAGTTGTTCATGAATTTAAAATGTTGTAAAAATTACAATCATTGCAAAGTGATGTCAATCTTTGAAACTTTGAAACCAAAAACAATAAATTTGAAATAAATTTGATTGTATGACCTACGCAGAGTGCAAATGCTTCATACAAGAAAGAAATGAAGGATTTATAGTCATTACGTATGCCACAATAAAAACACAAGTAAGTGCTCAGTGTTGCAAAGTCAACCTTTTTGTTTGTTTAAGACGTGTACTACTTACCTCAGATCTGCAAAATACCGATGACCTTGCTGATTTTCTTTCTTCACCCTCAAGATATTTTTTTCAGTTCAAACGGTTTGATAACATAGGTAAACCAAATTATAAATTTAAAAAGTCCAACCAAAAGGGTAGTGTTTCAAAGTTTAGAACAAGACTTCCTGAACCCTCTTGTTACACTATTATAAGTGTACAAATTATATCACTGAAGAGTAAAAAAAAGTGACGTTGAACCTTCGCAACGCATCGTGCAGCTGTAATTGTGTGATGCAAAGGTGTCACTTAGATAAGAACTTGATTAAACTGTTGAGTTACTCATAACCGGAAGTGAATATGCGTTCTCCAGCTTCAGGAACAATCTCTGGATTTTACTTCGATGTCATAGTAACTGTAGGTATACAGCACGAATACTGGTGCAGATGTCGCCAATGAAAGTAATGTAGACAGCCATTGATATTCTAGAACATAACAGTTTGTCACAGATGTCTTTAACTTTAAATCACCTCTAAAGTATGCAATTAATAAGCTACTCAAAATGTTTTATTGTTTTGAGTGAAAGGTATACAAAGATTCGAGAAAGATTTCAAAGCAAGTCGTTTGTTTTAAGAAACAATAAAATTTGACCGAATATATTTGTATGTCAAAGTGTTTCAGATTACAACAAGAAAATGACAGCGAGTGAACAATATTCCGAATGGCTTATATAAAGGCTGTTGTCATTTGAGAAGAGAAAACATAGATTGATTAGGATAGTGCCTAATGACATGAACCCAATCATTGCCGTTGTGTTTCTCATCTCCCCCGCCCTTGATATTCTCTACCTGACTTACATAACAAATCCTTTACTTCCTCTTCAGAAAGAATAAAATATTTAAAAGATGTCAAAATTAGATGATGCCTATTTATCATTGTTTTGACAGCACCTCACGGTTTCCGTCTCATTGAAGACGGTGTTTGAAATAATTCAGAAGATAATCATCAGACACGGGAACGAGTGATTCTGACAAACGCAGCCAAAGAATTTCCGATGGTAGTAAACCTCCTTTGGCACGATCCCCCATTTGTGATATGCAAATTATTTTAAAACAAATGTCTTTGCATGACGTCATTTACCACCCATTCCATGTAAATGTGCCTTTAAAAGTTTATAATGACATGTTATCCGTAAAAAATTCACTGCTGATTTTTCTTTAAGATTGAATAACAAATGAGGATGATTTAATGGTTGGCCAATTTCCTCCTTACTTCAAAGACTCATGCTCCATTAGATAATCTGTCAGTGTCGTTTCGTTTAACTTGGTAGTAAAAACAAATACAAGCAATTAAAGCTATAGGGGTGACTTTGTAAATATACTAGTAAGTAGCCCAGATACACATAAATGCATTTAGAAATTCCCTAATGTACAGTTTTCTATATCTCACTTCATATCTCTGTATTTTATTTAGAACTGTCCAGGAAGCTATTTATGGAATGAATACAAAGATACAATCCACGTTACATAATCCTATTTAACTAGATGAGGAAATATATTAATGAAAAAATGAATGAGTTTTAGAAAGCACTTGCAAATTAAAAGGGAACACATACCAAGATTGGCCAAAAATATGGAAAGGCTGGAAAAGATAGCAATTTTAGCATTATATTTATTAAGCTCGCAGCTCTCATTTTATTGAACATTTTACATCCGGGGAGGGTTACTTAAAGCTTTGAGATATCTTTTTTCTCTTTTAGATGAATATGAAATACTTTTTTCCCTCAAATACACCAGGTTTCATGACCATAAACTATGAACAGACTTAAGTCAAAATTCAAATTCAATATAAATTTAAAATCATTTTTATAATTAAACAAAACTTTCATCATGGGTTTGTATTCAAGTATTATACAAACTGGCAAAGTTAGAATATGTGCATGAAATAAATCAAGACATTTCAGAATTAATATTCTGAGTAAGTCTATTCTCAGTTTATGGTCTTGAAGCCAGCAATATTAAACTAAATTGAGATCAATAACAGCTATAATAGTTGTGATTAAGCATTGTTATTTTAGTTTGTATACTTTTTATGGTATACGAATACTTACCTAATCACAGCCAGAGTTTGGTGTACATTCATCAGAATATTGTGGATTGTGTGAACAACGGTCAATGATTCTGATTACAAAAGCAGTTCTTTAATGATGTCCCATTGTTGTAATTGATCATAGAGAGATCTATATTCAACATTGGGTCTGGATGACATGGAAAGGACCTTAACCTTAGAAAGAAATCTAAATGATAGACTTTATCGAAGAACAACTTGGCCATTAGACTTTTCATCAACCAGAAAAAATGACCGAGATATCTGAAATCGCAATGCATTGTATCAATAAGCAAGACTAAGTAAAAAATTACAGCGAACTCGTAATGCATTGACTAAGTAAAAGTTACAGAGAATTCGTAATGCATTGTATCAATAAGCAAAACTAAGTAAAAGTTACAGCGAACTCGTATTGCATTGTACTATAGTATCAATAAGGAAAACTAAGTAAAAGTTGCAGCGTATACTCTGCTGTCCAGGAGATGCAACTAGAATTGTCTTAAGGAAATGTTACTGTAACTGTCTAGTATGGTACGGTAGCTGTCTAAGATATATAACTGCAAAGCTGTCAAAAGTATATATAACTATAGCTTGGGATATATATCTGTAGCTGCCTAGGATATATAACTGTAGCTGTCTAGGATATGTAACTGTAGCTGTCTAGAAAATGTAACTGTACATAGCTGTCTAGGATATATAACTGTAGCTGTCTAGGATATGTAGCTGTCTAGGATACGTAACTGTAGCTGTCTAGGGTATGTAACTGTAGCTGTCTAGGATATGTAACTGTAGCTTTCTAGAAAATGTAACTATAGCCGTCTAGATATATAACTGTAGCTGTCTAGGATATGTAACTGTAGCTGTCTAGGGTATGTAACTGTAGCTGTCTAGGGTATGTATCTGTAGCTTTCTAGAAAATGTAACTATAGCTGTCTAGATATATAACTGTAGCTGTCTAGGATATGTAACTGTAGCTGTCTAGGGTATGTAACTGTAGCTTTCTAGAAAATGTAACTATAGCTGTCTAGATATATAACTGTAGCTGTCTAGGATATGTAACTGTAGCTGTCTAGGGTATGTAACTGTAGCTGTCTAGGGTATGTATCTATAGCTGTCTAGGATATGTTACTGTAGCTGTCTAGGATATGTAACTGTAGCTGTCTAGGATATGTTACTGAAGCTGTCTAGGATATGTTACTGTAGCTGTCTAGGATATGTTACTGTAGCTGTCTAGGATATGTTACTGTAGCTGTCTAGGATATGTAACTGTAGCTGTCTAGGATATATAACTGTAGCTGTCTAGGATATGTTACTGTAGCTGTCTAGGATATGTAACTGAAGCTGTCTAGGGTATATAACTGAAGCTGTCTAGAATATATAACTGAAGCTGTCTAGGATATGTAACTGTAGCTGTCTAGAATATATAACTGAAGCTGTCTGGGATATATAACTGTAGCTGTCTAGGATATGTAACTGTAGCTGTCTAGGGTATGTAACTGTAGCTGTCTAGGATATGTAACTGTAGCTGTCTAGGATATGTAACTGTAGCTTTCTAGAAAATGAAACTGTAGCTGTCTAGGATATATAGCTGTAGCTGTCTAGAATATGTAACTGTAGCTGTTTAGGATATATAACTGAAGCTGTCTAGAATATGTAACTGTAGCTGTTTAGGATATATAACTGAAGCTGTCTAGAATATTTAACTGTAGCTGTTTAGGATATATAACTGAAGCTGTCTAGAATATGTAACTGTAGCTGTCTAGGATATATAACTGAAGCTGTCTAGGATATGTAACTGTAGTTGTCAATGAGAGATGTATTTGTAGCTGGCAACAATGCATTGAAACGAAAGTGATAGTACGTCTTGATCTGAAAACAATCAGTTCGGGGAAACGGGAAACACTTAATCTACAATGAAGTCTGCTTTGTCTCTCATTGTGAAAATTGATAACATGGGTAGGTAGAATCATCCATTATTAATTGTAGATGTTAATACTATGGTTTCAATTTCTGTCTTTCTCTGGCTTATTAAGTTTTAATTCTAAAGATTGAATACGATAATAGAATCACTGTCGGAAGCACATGGTTGAGTCTGCGGTCTCTTCCGTCATCCGCGATACCAATACTGTTTGACCATGTTCCCAATATGATGCAATTCGTTTTTGTCCAAATATGAAAATCTGACCAATGATGTCAGTAGGTCGATTCAAGAACTCTTTTGTTCAGAAAAATAATACGTTTCTGGTGTCTTTAAAAGGTTCTGAGTTGAAGTGAAGCAACAACTCTTTACAAAAGTTGACAGGAAACAATGGCCTATCAATCTGCTATCACTGTTTTCCAAAGAAAAGAAAATCTTATTTCTTGGGCACAGCCATTACCAAACAGTTTGTATTACCTCCAAAGTACAAAAGTTTTTAATGATTAAATTGCTTCTATAAGTAAACATGCAATATTCAGGAAGATGAGCGAATGCACAGAGAAACAAAATCTGGTCACCGACTAATGAAAGCAAAGAAAGGAAACAAAAAAATTGACAATGACTTCAGACAATGACAATGCAGATGAATAATTTTTCAACTACATCCTTTGTTGTGATTATTCGTTTATAAAATAAATTGTAGGAAAGGATGGCAAGACAGATATTTAAAATACAGTGACTGCCGTTTATTTTTCCTTCTTTATTTGGGTACAAACATAAATAGTTCATCCAAATATTTGCTTCTTTACATAAATACTGGATATTGAATTTACAAGGAACTATTTCATAACTGCTACTCAATTACTTACTTTTCGGATAAAATATCAATCATTTTCCCATTATTTACTTTTGAGATACAAGTCAGTATTTTAAGAGAGGGTCATAACTTTCAATTTCCACCATGGAAGAGTTATAATTCTTCGTGCCCTCTTTTGTGAAAAAGTCGAAAAATGTACAAATCTCGCCGGATTTCTGGGACAATCGTAACAACACGTAATATGTTGAATGGCGATGAAAAAAACGCCTGACAATCATGCAAATGAGACTCTGTATTGTTGTGGACTTTACATGCATCAGAAGTAGAAACGACAACGATATCAATTTGCAATTTATATCTTTTACAGGAAGTTTTTGACAAGTGTTGACGGTCCATCTCCAAATACAATATACATGCCTCGAAAATGTCGTGATTTTTATCAATGGATAAGAAATTCAGGGCTTTCGCACTCTCACATATGTCTATTGGTTCTCCTATTCTTAAATGGGAATGACAAATACATATAACATTCCAAATCGGATTGAGATGTTTTGTATTCTCCGCTACGTCTTGGTTGTCCCAGTCAGACGACCAAACGCGCCTCTAATTTGAAGAGTTCCAGTAATGGAAATCGAAAATAATAATATTTTGATTAAAAATCTGATTGAATCTATGCAATAGAAAAGAGTGAAGAAATTCAAAAGACAAACATGCTAAATCAAACAAAAGAAAGTAATCTGAAGATTTTTCTACTCAAATAAAAGATATCGGCAAAGCATTTTGATTTTTTCCCTTTTTGCATTATATATACACAAACTACTGTTACTTAGACTGCGTCAGATTAATTGGGACCTTGTTAAATTCGGACAATGCTATAAGGTACCTCGATTATAAATCTAATACAGAGCACAGGAACTTGGGGACGTGACCCCCCCCCCCCCCCGTGTTCCGTACCCCAAAGATTCTTTGACTTTTTTTTTAAATAAAAGAGAACTCTTTTAGTATCAGAGAGTGTGAATTTTTAAAAAGGCAAGTTTTAGATTAAATTTTGGATTTTTCAGTTGTAATACTTTGTGAATATGTCATAGAAAAATATTTTATTTTAAAAAAGTCAAAGAACCCTTGGGGTACGGAACACGGGGGGGGGGGGGGGTCTCGTCCCCAAGCACCTGTGATACAGAGTGGATCTAATATTTTGTTTGCAATGTTTCTTTTTTTAATTTCACGATAATTGTAAATATTTGAAATTCTCATAGTATTATAACCCTATGAAAATCTACAACAGTTGTGAAGTTTATAAAATCATGATCTTTATAAATTAACCCCGTCTTTCTGCACCGTATACTATCAGTACTTTGATTTAAATATTTTAGTACAAGAAAGACAGTAAGGGATGATTTAGTATGCATTACTTTTTCTACCCTTTATTCGTCCGAGAATTCTGACGAGGGAAGTAATTCTAAAATGTTCTAGAACTATTATTAATCATATGTACTTGATTTCATGCGAAATTCATGCCTCGCCAGAAGTAAGTATTCTCCGAAATTTTGTCACGAACAAATACACAGATGTTGAATTATCACAGATATATACAGCTGTTGCGATGTAATAGCGAAGTGCATGTATCTGAGTTATGATAAATCATATTTAAATATCATGAAAGTTCGATACATTTATTCTGTTATGATAAATCAAGTAAAGCTTTCTACTGTCACTCCCTACGGTTACTGATCATTTTTTGCAATTTATGTCTGTGCATCTCCAATCAATCATGAAGAATGTCGGACGGTTCAATCGCTCGTGAACATAGAGGGCAAGTGGTGAAGCACCTGTCTATATAGGACAGAGCATTTACAGGGTTTGATTCTTTGTCTGGCCCAGAGCCGTATAGCGGAGGACTTGTTGTTACAAAGATTGACCCATGTCAGAAAATATGACTCAATACTAAAAGGTAATATCATGGTCAAATCACTCAAATGATAACCGTCTTCTTTAATATTACGTAGAGGTATATGTATATACTCTGTACCCAGTATATATTTCCTATAAAAGTTATTTAGTCTGCGGCTCTTTGGTTGTCAAGGCACATTAATAGTAACGAATGTAGAGATATTAGTTACTCGTTATTAGTTCATTAGAAAGTTATTCAATTTTTTTTTAAACAAAAGGATAATTACAAGATCTTTCAATAGTTTATTTACAAAAATACTAATCGCATATTAGTATACGTTTCATTATATACAAGATGGCATCTTCAAACGATTCCGTTTCAGCGGGGCTTTCTAATTCTTTTTCTTCTGAAACAAATAACACAGATCTGTGCATGTGTGTGTGTAATAAAGATTGTGCAGATAGTTCCGACATGTTAAAAACAGTGTGACAATTTCCCATATCTCTTTTTTTTTTGCCCACAACAAAAATAAATAAATACATAAAAATAAAACTACGAAACTATATTTCTACAAACAATGGAATGTACATGGATTAGTTTTACAGGGACTTAGATTTACAGAAACAGCTTGACACTTGCTTAAATGTTTCTTTCCTTTTTCTTCTTTTTTTTACTACCAATCCACGTAAATATAAGCATTAAATCTTAGCTACATGTACAATCAGTAGACGGAAGGAATAAAATGTCATTTGAACATTTTCATGCTAGTGAGGGGAAATGTCATTGTAACCTCCCATCTACGTAAACCAAAGTTACATAGCAAATATTTCTTGTATCCTGGACCTTTTATTGGTCTGACCTTCAGAAATAGCAATGAATTCCTTAGGCCTGGTCTGTTTGTACTTTTTAGGTTATAACCCCATAACCACTCAAACAAGAACATGGTGCAGATAGAAAGATTGTTACAATAAAATTTTTCTGAATTGTTATTTTAATGCTCTTATAATCTTCACTACGATCAGACAAGACAAAATAAAGTGATCCATGAATTTTCTAAAAGAATGAAAACACGAAATCAATATAAAGTAAATTGATTAGTTTTTCACAATCAGCTGTCTTCAATATATCTTCATTTTACAGGGAGTAATTCATTTAACAATGTTCTAAACCTCATACCGACAAGTTACACGTTTCAATTTTAGTCATTCGAATGCACAAATATTTTAACAAGAATTCAGAGTAGCTAGAACAGATGCATTATTCATTAATCTAGTGATTTAATTAAATAGTTGATTTCTTCATTAACAATTCTAGAAATAAAGTGCTGAACGCTACAATGACCTTTGCAGATGTCAAAAATACAAGGTTGATTGAGGAAAGCGCTATCAACCAAATACACGGGCCATTTGACATAATTATATCCATGCATGTTGCACGAGATTCTCATTCTTCTCTTTAAGAGCAGATGATACAAACAAAATTTCTTCAAAATCATTAAAAAAAACTGAAGCCATTGTTTACATAAGTAAAATAAATAAAATTAGCCGCATAGATTTTAATTTTTCATTCCAAGTTTCTCGATACTGTCCTGTGAAGTGATAAAAAGTTGTATAGATTTACGAGGGTGACAGCAAACAAGAAGAATTTTGAACATCCTATAATTTCTTAATATTTTCAAAATATTTACAACCAAAATAGTTCCAAAAAGATGTATCAATCCAGACATCCATTTTTTTTTTGTTTGTTTGTGTCATATGTCCTTAAATATGCCTACCTTAATGTGTCATGGTCAAAATTATATTCAACGATCGAACTACTGATTGATTTATTTGCTCACTGATGCATTGACGTGTATATACGTGCTAATTGGCCATACAAGTCAAAACTCGCTGATAATTAGGTTGTACTGGTAATATAGTAAGAAGTATCATCTAATAGTAATTAACTAGTAAAGTCTTGTAGTCAAAGACAACTGTTTCCGTTCTCACTGGAAGTTAAGTCAATGATTGATTAAAGTACGTAGACTATACAGAAATTCTGTAAGTAGTTGTTTACTCAAATAAATGAAGTAGTCACTCGATACAAAGTCAGTGTTTATATCTTAAATCATGTACTCCTTAATTACTGAGTAAGTGCTTTATTCTTAAATTAAGTACTCAATGGTTAATGAGTCAGTGCTTTATTCTTAAATTAAGTACTCACTGGTTACTGAGTCAGTGCATTAATTCTTAACTTAAGTACATTTACTTAATGGCTACGGAGTCAGTGCTTTGTTCTTGAATTAAATAATCACTGGTTACAGAGTCGTGTTTAATTCTGAAGTACTCACTGGTTACTGAGGCAGTGCATTAATTCTTAACTTAAGTACATTTACTTAATGGCTACGGAGTCAGTGCTTTGTTCTTGAATTAAATAATCACTGGTTACAGAGTCGTGTTTAATTCTGAAGTACTCACTGGTTACTGAGGCAGTGCTTAGTTATTCACTGGTTACTTAGTTAGTGCTTAATTATTCACTGGTAACTGACTCAGTGCTTAGTTTTTCACTGGTAACTGAGTGACTTAATTTTTGAAATATAATTATTCACTGACTACAAAGTCATGTTTAATTCTTAAATCAAGTATTCGTTGGTTACTGAATAAGTTCTTAATATTATTCACTGGTTATTGAGCCTTAAAGTGCTTAATGTTTACAGATTGGAAGCATTATTATCTGAGATTTACGAGAATAGACATTTATCATCGGGCAGAGAACCAGATTTAAGAAATATATCAATGATATACCTGACAAGTCATTCCTTATATTAAAACTGGTTCCCTAAAACAGATAAACCTACAAGAATTGCATGAAAACCAGCATTTAAATCACGGTTTAGTAGCATGTTGTTGTTATAAAAACCCCATCGCAATCCCCCCTTTTTTATTTTCTTTATTAAATTATTTTTTATTGAATTTATTTATTTTCTTCAATGAACGTTCATTCAGACGCAGATCGTAAATATATAGAGTCTTTTTACCATTTGTAACTCACTGTGGAACATGTAATTTTAAGTCTGGCGTCCGGGGAACTGCACAATATGATTATAATTATAAACAAAAATATTATAAGAAGGCTTGAGCCTCTGCTATGAAACTTTAAAACTAGGCTTATGAATTTAATATTTGCAGAGTGAAAAGGATCAATCTAAACGGAAGTGATGTTGCTTAAATCAAAATTGCAGTCTAAAATCAATGTTCTTTGTTCATACTCTTCGGAGATTTGCGTACAATAGCAAATATCTTTCTGTTGATTGGAGAATCAACTAAAGTGTATATCTGGCAATCTTTCAAAAGTGACTGTGACCTTGTGCACTGAAGCTCACATCAACTGAGTGTTTGACTGGAAATCGTGAGGAAATATTTTGCCAGTGGATATGTGATTGTCAAACTGAAATACAAGTACATGCATGATAATGTAAAACTCTTACTTAAAACTGTGTATTACGCATCTGGAAACCCAAAACTGTGAAAGAGGAACAAGGATAAGAAGAGATATATCACAAAAAAGTCACATGTAAATCTTTTGATCTGTTTTCATACTCAATGAACAACCAATGATATTTCCAATGAGCAACATGGGTAAGGCTCGCTGCAACTGCAAACTTAAATCGCTGTTACCACAACCTATGAACCAGAACATGGGGGCTTGTCTTCCGGATTATTAAATATAAAATAAATTAATAAAATTTTGAATCTACTTTAAATACGATTAACAAGTTGTTAACAATAAAGATTCTGACACTTTCAGACAATTTACAATGTTTAAAAAAAACGTCCCACACCTAAAAAAACGTCCCACACCTATATACAGTAACTCTACAAGGGAAGAAAAAAATACCCCCACGGGACCCACTTCAGCACCTATTACTGGACTATATTAATTCATTTTGTTGTCATGGTTCTTTTCAGTACAGTGATGATTTTCTTAATTTTGATGTGTCTGTCAGTCGTCAACACGCGTTCATCAACGGAACACGGATTCAATTTCTTCGATTTGGAGGATCATCTCTCCGAAATCGACCTGGAAGGAACGAAGATGTATTGCGCAAGCTCAAGGAGATTACAAAATTAAAATATTTTGGGTCCAATTTCTATTTCAGGATTTTAAAGAGTCATTTGGTCGAAAATTAGTTAATCAACAAACAGAAAGAGAAAAAAAAAGATAAGATTTAAAAATTTCAGTTAGGTACAATGTTAATGATATTCAGAGCAAAAGACCGTTTTCTCCCGATCTACTGGTATCATAAAAAAATCGGGTCCATTATTATTACCTGATATATACATGTAGTACAGTATAAACTGAAAAAAATTAAATAGTTTTATTGTTTAAGTGGCTCTGGAGAAGAATTTGAAAACAAGCTTATGCTTTTCTGATCTACATGTACTTGTATACAGAGTTTACCGAGACACCCGACAATTTGGTTAAACTGAACTTGGGCCTTCAGCTCAGATGATATTATAACTCCATATACTACGAATAAAGTTACAATCAAAGAACTACTAATTCTACTACTTATTTTATCAACAATAATCCACCTACAGCCTCTCAAATGACTGAAATAACTTTTTCAAACCTTCATTTTTATCTAGCTCAGACTCCAACTCCATTTCAAACCCCCCTCTGTGTCCCCATTCAGTAAAGTATCCGATGCCAACCAATATATTTCTTCTGACAGACTATCATTTAGTTAGGAGAACGATTAGTTTCTTTACTAAGTGTCGAACATAAGATGCCCCTATAACAGAATAATACATGTGTAGCGTGTTGAGCGTTAAGTGACGTCACAAAAGAAATACTCCTACACCTCTTAGAGTGAAGTAGAAAGCCTCTCAGCTGATTTCTTACTTCCGCATAAACAATTAACTGCTTCCCCAATTTGTTGCAGAAGATTTCATTTTTGTGATGAGCAGTTAGAACTGCATATTTGCTTTAAAAAGAGGAAAATTTCAGTAATGAAGATGTTTCTTATACATTATTCACCGCAAAACCATGGGCTGTCAGTTTTAATTTTCTTGGCAAAGATTATAAATTCTTTAAAAGCAGCAGGATTGTATCACTTTCACAGAAAAAAAGAGTGTAGTTGAAACTATTTCTTAATACTTGCATAAACCGTTTGCCTTTAGTCGTTAAATATGTACCATGCATGGCTGAATGACAAAGAAGACATATCTCATATTTACCAATCTACAGTATGATCATAGCATTTAATCTGTTCATAATACCAGGTGTCATTCCTTTATCATAACGCCGTATAATAGTCTGTATTAAGAGAAGCCGGATGATAACACTTAGTGATCCCGGGCTTTTGAAGAGGAAGTTCTAAACATGCACGCTTATCGTCAAAAAGTCTTAAAAACCTAGCTTAAATTTCATCATAAATCACAAAAATTCGGAATTTAAATAATACGTCTGGCGAGTAATTCTGGATAAAGGCAACTAATTTTTTTTCTCCTAGAAAAAAAAAATTGAGGTCTCTAACAAGCGCTAAATGCTCTGTGGACTGACCTGATCAATTATTAGATGAATATGACGTGACCTCCCTCAATATACCGGTAACGTAATCCGGTTACTCCGAGAGCACGCCGGCCAGAGATCGGATCCCTGGCCGATAAGCATTCGACGTATCATTAGATAACCGCTGTATTAAGTCGATCCTGTGGGTTTTGTTGTAAGTGATTAGAAGTGCAGATCCATCTCTAATTTAAACAAGCTCAGAATTTTTTTTCTGTTATGTATATATATATATATATATTGAATTCCAATTTATAATAGACACGAAACATCATTTGATATATCTTGAGTTTAAATCATAGCTCTGTTTTAAAGAAATTCTCATTTTTCATCATACATCAATCTTATCTTTTTACTAAGGGCGAATCCTTGACATACATTTGAATTTTTTAAATGATGGAGAGAGAGAGAGAGAGAGAGAGAGAGAGAGAGAGAGAGAGAGAGAGAATTGTACAACCTACCTAAATGAGTCTCGTTATATCCCGTCTCTGCAATACACTCTTTACTTTTTCCGTATTTGTTGAGATGCTTGTAAAGTGCAGAGCCGACGAATTTTACACAACCCTGTTTAATACACAAGACTATAACTAACTGACACACATGGCTGCCTGAGGACACTCATCGACTTTGACGAAGTAACAAGTCATTCAGCGAAAGGCGTTACAAACTCTTACAGCAATTTACACGACACACACCCCGGTACAGTACAACCCCGCTCTGGCTTACATCTCTTTAATGCCTCTCCTACTCACTGGAGAAATGAGCTACAGAAGGCGACGAGTCTCCCTGGCGGTGCTATCACTTACAGCACAAAATAATGGGGATGTTGCTTTATTTAAATCGGCACAAAAAGTATTAATTAATTTTTTTAAATTGAGAAACACGGACGAAAACTGGTTTAAAAATAAAACCCAGTCTACTAAACTTTTGAATAACTTACAAAAATACCATAAATTATAAATTTGAAGCAGGATGACAATAAAAAAAATCCATTGTATTGACTTAAAGCATCAAAATATTCAATAAAACACAAGGAAATTTAGGTTCTAATTGTTGATCCTTTATGTTGAATCATTTATCAAGCATGTATATAATTTCCTCGTGTATTTCGTTTCAAAAAGTCACCTATTGATAGATTTTTTATGCCATTGGCCGTTAGATTGTTTAAAAAACCGAATGACAAACTGGGGGTATAAAAAAATTAAGGTATGAAACTTCTCATATAGTGTACCCAATTTCTCCATTGAAATACCAATAAATCAAATGATTTAAAATTGTACTTTCTATTATTCCTATCTATTCACATATAAACAATCTACATTACTGTCCACTATATAAAAAAAAAAATGAATTTTCAATTTCAATTTGTATATGACAATTGTCATATACCAAATTTAAATTGAAAATTCGAAATTTCTGTAGAGGACATTACTACCAAAGTTCATTTCGAAATTCCATATACTTCCGATATGCTGAAATCAATTATAAAATTGACTAATTTTTCATTACTCCTCTGATCATACACAAGATTATGCACATACTATGTTCGCCTTCTGTATACATGTGAATGTCCAGGGCCAAAGGTTATTTCGAGTAAATATGTAACTTTTGGAATTGATTTCAGCATATCTTGGAAATATACTGAATTTCGGAATGAAATTTGGTAGTATTGTAGATTGTTTATATGTGAATAGATAGGATTAATAGAAAGTATAATTTTGAATCAATTGATTTGTTAGTTTTTCATTGGCGAACTATGGTACCCTGAGAAGCTCCACACCTTTATTTTCTATACCCTCAGTTTGTCAGTCGGAGACCTGTGATGTAAGAAAATGAAATAATACATCTTTTGAACAATCATCATGGGGGTAATATTTGTTGATACCATTCTATTAATAATTATTATTAAACAATGAAATGACTCTGGAACCCTTTCAAATCTAAGAAATTATAAGTAAAAGGGCGTTGCACGATGCTCAGTTTATAGCATATGTGTTGATTTTAAACTCGAGACCCGAGAGTGGTTAGTTCTAACGTGTATACTGATAAAAATGCAGACATCTCTTCACAATCTTTACTTATTACTTCAAGATTTCAGAATTTTCGTCATTTGGTGACTTTGATATTTCAATGAAATAGCACTTCGAAATGGCGTGAAAATACTGCATATCTTATAGTATCTAAAGGTATATTTACAGGGAATAAGACGGTTTCCATGATTATTGAAGCAATAAATACCATTTCATAATCCAATATAAAATAGGATAGGTAGGTGCTTTTTTTAAGGTGGTAGTGGGATCGGGTTGGAGATTCAATTTGTATTAAACATAATTAGGGTATTTGTAAAATACAAAATGAGAATCAAGAAACGAAAAACAACTAAAAAAAGAAAACAATGACCTCAAAAGGTCAACCAAAGGGGTAGCTTTTGTCTTGATTTAATTTTGTTAGAAAACAGATACTGAGTGAAATTAAAACATTTACTTAGGTCAAATTTATCAGTGATCTGGCACTGCTAACTTATAAAGTCTTGACATGTAATAAAGTAGTGCTTGTCCCACAATTGGGCCCAGCATGCCTTGCGGTGCGTGGCATTCTGTATTTACAGAAATTGTGCCAGTGTTTGGAATAAGTTTCAAAGTTGTTCTGCAACTCTTCCTTCATTTATGCATACAATGATATACACATCTATAATACAATATTTAATGCATTTAATTTTGCTTTAAATGTTTCTTTTTCACACAAGTATAAATATAAACGATAAAATGTCTTTGTTAGTACGGGAATTATTGTCGCAGCTATTGCAGAAAAAAGTTACATAACCCGCTTACGTGGGTTATGTATTTTTTCTGCAACAGCTGCGACATTAATTCCCGTACTAACAACCAAAGAAAGCATTTTGTTGTTTAAATATGTATTTATACAACTGTTTATCAATAAAAATATTTATAGCAAGGAAAGCTATTATAACATTGACATTAAATTTCACATATAGTATACATGTATTACCAGAATTACTAAATCATAAAGTCCGAGTTTTTCTTTAATGCTTTTTATGATCAGTTTGTAATAATGATTTAATATTGTGTGTCACAATAATTTTTCAGTTTCAAATGTCTCATCTCTCTTTAAAATACATTTAGGGTTGAGGAAGATTGTCTTGGACATTGTGGAAGTTTGCACATACCGAACAAGAAATAAATATAGGTTAAATCAAAGACCAACCTAGACCTGAAGTGTAGGAATACTTCACCTCTCCCTAAAAGGAAATTTGGGAGAAGTTTTGAAAATTAAGGGAGGGGCTTTATATACCTATGATTAACTACTTTAACGTCCCCATCCCCCTCTTTTTTTTTTAAATTAAAAAAACATAAATAAATTGGGAGATGAGTTTAATTTTGTAATTAAATATATTTCAAATTACTTAGAGAAAATCAACATGCAGCAAACCATATGGTTGAACATTCTTAAGTTTTATTACCGGAAAAAAAAATTAACAGACATACTGTTTTTTGTGATTTTTTTTTTTTTTTGAAATGTTTATTTGTAGTAACATTAAGTAAAACAAATGAATAATACATTTTCTTGATTAGGTTTATATTATTGATAAAAAAAAGAAAAAAAAGGGGGGGGGCATATTGATGACATTTTCTCTGCGTTTTGGGATATATCTTTATTCGTGACGCATTTATGTACAGTAAGCTCATTGACAAGTAATATGATTACTGTAATTGTTTTCAAGATCAGTATAGCATTTAGGTGCCTTAAATGACATGAAAGTAATTTAATAATTAATTACAAAATATCAATTCTCAGATATGGGTTGCATCACTAATTTGACATGATCTTATGTTGATTCCTGCTGAGATTTTTAGGATTGCTACTGTAAAATGGCTTTACGGGGAGTTTTATTTACATCTTCCTCTAATTAATTTGAAAAGGGTAATTTTGTGATTCTATTAAACATGAAAGTGATGAAACAACAACGGGCACTGATTTCTTGCAGCTAACAAGTACGCCATTATAATTTTGTAAATATAGAGACAGTTACGGAAACTCGTAATTTTCCGGGAAAAAAGTATAGGGTTTGGAATTTAGGAGAACAAATAGGGTTAGTCGGAAAACCGGTAATGCATTTGGGGGGAGGGTGCTTATATACATAAGGGGGGGGGGGTCACAAAGATAAGATGAACATCAGGTTCATGAAGTTGCAAGGGAATCTTGTGATTGCATGATTATTGTTTTGTTTTGACGTTCGATGAAAATCATGAAGTGTGTGTTGTTTACGGTTCCCCTTGCTCCCCCCATTCGGTTCCTACGGCCATGAGACTTCAGCAGAAAATCAAGATGGTTCATAGCATTACCAAAAATCAAGTCTGAAGCATGTGAACTGTTTTATGATAAATTATGCAAAAAACATGTACTTTAATATGTGTATGATATAAATATGTAAATTTGCATATATATGATGTATGATATTATTTGTGCAGAATTTATGTACATGTATATGTATAAAAACTATCTGGTTTATTCCTTTTTTATGTCTTTCTCCTATCAATCATGCAACTCTTTCTCTCTTGTGTGTATGTACATTGTATTACATGTATATGACTATATATAAATGTTAATTTACAATGTACTTTCTTTTTGCCCCATGAGGGCCCTTAATTGGTAAATAAACTAATTGAATTGAATATTAAGTAATCACATCGTTGCAAACCAAGGGTTCGAAGTCTATTCTTTTCTTTTCTTTTTTTTTTTTTTTTTTTTTTTTTTTTTTTGGTTGAAAAAAAACCCCGTGTTTGTGACGATGAACATTACTCTCTGCTTAATTCAAAGTTTATTACCATCAATTATTGTAATATTCTGATCATAAATCATTTATAATTTTAATTCTCACAAAGATTGGCGCTATTATTGAATGATGATATTTACTTGGCTCTAAGAAAGGAACCGAACTATAGCCAGGTTTTACTAAATAGCAAGTTAACCTATGGTTTCATTTTGCACCTTAAACAATTTCGAACAGTTATTTGCCCTTGATGAAAATAAGAAAATTTTAATTTTCTCAAAATATCTGCAATTAATGATTCATTTTATTTCATAGAGTTTATGCATATATTCAACCCAGAGATTAGTATGAAATTCAAATTACTTTTTACACTATCTTAATTAAAACATACTCTTTCTATACACTTCTATGTTAAATTGAAGGTGCAATTAAACGAAAAATAATCAAAATTTTGTAAATTCCTATGGTGGAGTAATTTTATTTGGTAACTTCTTCAAAATGTTATACCATGATTACAAAATTCGCATTGTTCTTTTATTGAGTATAAAATATGGTCGTTATACATTGAATAGCTTAACTATGAAAACGTTTCATAATTAAAATATTTATTTCAAAAGATTGAAAAAAAAAACACTGCGTGGGAAGTCGAATATTCTTGTTCGAAAGTAAACGTAAACAATTGTTAGGTTTTACTAATTGAATGAAAAGTCATTGAATTGAAACACTGAAATGGTGAAGATAACAAACAGTGATCAATCTCAGAAATCCCGTAAACAAAATTGTGAACAGGGCACAAACACGGACCAGAGGTAGTACCAGGAGTAGTAAGTATCCCCTGTCGACCGGTCACATTCATCGTGAGCCCCCTGTGTTGATCAGCTAAACGGAATAATCTGTAGTTAGAATTAGTATTAAAATTGGCTTATAATTGATTCTATTAAACATTTCAAAGTACAATCCATGGTAGATTGTATTTGCAAACAGTGTCATTATAACGACTAGAAAATTTGCGAAATGTTGACTTGAAACGAGATTGTAGGAAACCCTATTACATCAACTTATTTGTCAGTAGTCGGTAAGAATTGATTGTACCCAGTCCATGCTCTTGCGTACCAAATCAGTTGGTAGACATAAACACAGTAGAATATTACTAAATAAATCGGGGGAGTTGACGATGGAGACATCTTGTTTGTCTTATAGTTCAATTGTTAGTTTGCCATTCACGTCAGTAAAACATCCTAATATGAAACAGATGTAACAGACTCTGTGATGTCTGTTGTCTGTTATTTAGAGTTCATTTGGGTATGTTGAGTCGAGGCATGACTGAAAGTAAAATTAATGAAACATCGTCGATATATCTGAATATCGAATTGAAGGTCATAACAAGAGTTTTCTTCTCATGTAGAAGTTTTTTAATAAATTTTACTTCATAAGAATATAAAAACAGGTCGGCTGATAAAGGAGCACAATTTTTGACTATTAGAATTTCAACAGAATTGGGAACTAGTCTCCAAAGACTACATAAACAGATATCAATGGGGAATTTCAGCATCTTTTATTATCAATAACTTCAAAGTTCTTGAACCAGACTCATTTTTAACAAAGTAATTTTGTAAATGACCAATCACAAGATGTGAAAATTTCTTAGTTCCATATTTATTGAAGAAACAGTTGTCCATGATGTTCAAAAAGCCTGCTGGATTTTAACTTATCGGTAACTTAATAGTTGTTTAAAGTGTTGAAAAATCATATGTTTTGCGTTATTGATTTTGGAAAGATTTTGTTATTTCAGATTTTCTAAAAGTTCTTAAGAGTTTTTTGAAAATCCACTTTTAATTTACACCACACCTTGTATACATATTGTAACAGTACGCCTGAAGTTTCTACTTCACAGCAGTTAATATTGTTATAAAGAGTAAAGATAGGAGCTTAGTAGAACATTTGCTGGACCGTACAATGTATCTTTGCATGTAAGGATTTTTATGAAGTTTAGGAATCCAGTATAGGTCGGATAAATCAAATTCACTTGACTGGAATGTTGAAAACATTTAAATTTGAAATGTAACTTTGAAGAATTTTTTCCTTGGAAAGGAAACACTGAGTATGAATTGGATTTGCTGACCAATTTCTTCTGTATAATTTAGTTACAATAATGAGCTTTACAAAGATTATATCGTTACAGGCCTTGTCAGCTGGAACCATACATATTGTTCATCCTAATTCTTCTTACTTTAAGTACACTGAAAGCGGAAAGAAAGAATAACTATACGAAGTGCAGGTTGAAGACTTCTTCAGATATGGTGGAATAAACAACTCTTTCGTGATTAAGAACGCTACTAATTTTCATCTACACCTTTGTTTGCATATTTAAGGTAAAGGAACCGACCGAGTGATTAGGAATTAGTTGTAACTTAAAGAGCCTGTGCTTGGCAATGTCCAAAATCACAAACACTAACCTGTATTCCGGTGTTGAAGAATCCAAATACATAGACTTGATTATGGTCACTGTAAAAGTGTGATGTAGACCTATAATTGTTTATTGAGTAGGTAATTTAAGCGAGTCAAATAAGACATCATGTACATATTTAAATGATCGTTGTCCGCGACTACGCCTACTTATTGGTTGCATTTTTAACTCACCTGAGCCAAAGGCTCAAGTGAGCTTTTCTGATCACATTTTGTCCAGCGTCCGTCTGTCTGTCCGTCAACTTTTGCTCATTTTTGACTTCTCACGAACCATTGGCCAAATTTTGAACAATCTTTCCACAAAGTATCCTTGGATAAAGGGGATTCAAGTTAAATCAAATGAAGGGCTACACCATCTTCCAAGGGGAGATAATTAAGAATTTGTGAAAAATTAATGGCATCCTTTAAATTTTTTTCTTCTCAGGAACCACTGTGCTAGGAAATATAAAACTTATGTGGAACCATCCTTAGGTATGGTAGAATCAAGTTTGTTCAAATCATCACCCCCGGGGGCAGGGTGGGGCCTGAATGGGGGATCAAATTTTTAAATAAGAATGCATAGGAAAAAATCTTTAAAAATCTTCTTCTCAAGAACAGCAAAGGCATGCTTAGCCATATTTTTTGGAAGCATCCTCAGGTAGTGTAAACTCAGATTTGTTCAAATCATGACCCCTGGGGATAGGGTGGGGACACACTGGGGGATCAAATTTTTAAATTAGAATACATATGAAAAATCTTTTTAAAAATTTTTTCTCAACAACAGCAAAGCCATGATTCGTCTTTTTTTTTTTTTTACATTGAAGCTTCCTCAGTAGTGTAGAGGCAAGTTAGTTCAAATCATGACCCTCGGAGGTAGGGTGGAGTCTCGATGCTTGATCAAACTTTTTAATTTGAAACACATAGGAAAAATCTTTAAAAATCTTCTTTTCAAGAACAGCAAAGCCATGATAGAAGCATCCTCAGGTAATGTAGATTCAAATTTGTTCAAATCATCACCCCCTACCCCCACCCCCGGAGTATAGAGGAGCCATTAATAACAGGGGATCATAGTTATACAAAAGGGATATAAAGGATATATAAATAAAAATTTTCTTTTCAAGAACAGCAAAGCCATTATTAGTCATATTAATTCAGAAGCATCCTCAGGTAGTGTAAATTCAAGTCTGATCAAATCACCCCCCCCCCCAACCACTTTCATATTTAAACTAACTGATTTCTGCTTTTCCTAGCCAAAGTACTCAGGTGAGTGATGTCTCCCAAGGGCCTCTTGTTTTAGAAGTCCCATCACATTCACATTTCACACTGGTTGCAATCATATGGAAACACAGTGTTTAGTTTTCTGATCCAGTATTCTCGTTGTCTACAGAAGGAAGTACTTAAAGTAGGGCTATATGTAGGATGGTGATTCTTTCCCCAAATTTTTCTCATGGAAAGGTTAGAATGGTCTGGGGAATTGAAATGTTGATAAAAATGTTGATGGCCCCCATGTTTATTCTAATCCTATGCCCTGAATTCTCTTGTTCTGTGAATTCTGCCTTCTCCATTATAAATGAGTCCACAAAGATTGCAAAGACAACATTAGATTCAGAATTCAGATTTTCCCAAGTTTTGATGTGAAGACTATGTCCAGTCAGGTTGCTTTTAAAGATAGTCTTCTAAAATAATGTTTATAAACTTTTTATTTGGTCACGATCAAAGCCGTCGGAACGTGTGTATGGGGACTGGAGGGGAGTCATTTTTGAACCATTTGTTTAAGGTAACGCTGCTAGATTTTGTTTATTTAGTACATGTACTTTGAAAGATTGACTTCAAGAATGCATCAGAACCAACCGAAATAGTAACAAGTTATAAAAATATTCTTGCTCAGACGAGAACCCTGCCAAGTCCCCCCCCCCCCTCACAAACCCATTATAGAAACCTGGTGACTGCTCTGACGATCATTTAACTATTCTCGAAGAACAATTTTCACCGAATCCGAAGGACGAGGTGAATACTGTTATTTGCAAAAATCTACATATTTATGTAAACTTCTCTAAAATAGCCATATTATTGTGTTTACTAAATATAAGTCAACATTTCAAACGTTTAAATAGAATTAAGCAAAGGGCCATTACTGTGTCAGGTAGTCACTTTATATTTGATACTTCCAGCGTACAGTACGTAGAACTGTAGCCTGGTCCCCTGTCCCTGTTATGCTTCGTATACTCCGCGTCACTAGGCAAGGATGAGCCAGGGAACGAGGCTAGTAGAACTGATGTTTCCTTGTAATACACCTCCCCCTTCCCATGTTACAGTTCAGGCCCGCAGAACGCGGGGGGGGGGGGGGAGGGGGGCTTTTTTCTGAGTATGGTATTTCAATAATTTTGCTATGGTAAATTTTCCTTTAGATGCTGGTTGCACCCCCCCCCCCCCCTTTTTGATGTTGCAAGGTCGAGCACTTCCAAATTGCAGGATTTGGACAATGAATTAGCTTTTTTTAAAAAACTTATTTATTTATTTTTTGCTTGTCAGATTTTGTTGGGAAGTCCCCCCCCCCCCCCATTTGAAACCGTTGCTACTGGCCTGCAGTTTACAAACAAATCCTTCTGTATGTTTGAAATGCATAATGTGAATATCTCAATGGCATAGAAATTATACTTTAAAAGAGCTACAATATTATTATTTGAAAATGTTTATGCATAAGATACCTTTTATATGTAACTTAATGCCACCCCTTGTGTGGTTGGTACAATCATGCTAATGACAACAGTACGAAGAAATTATACGAGCGTTGAATAAATAGTTTTTTCTACAAGATGTTTCTTTTGTTAAATGCTGTGATCTAAGAGGTAAATGAAAGTTAGACCCAATTTAGATTTAAATGTCTTATTTTACGTATAAATAGTTGAAATTACCAAGTCTCTAATGAAACTGTATCTCTAAGGTTCTGATCTTAAAATACTGGTTGTGTTGAAAAATTGTTTCAAGTGTAATTCTCGTCATTTATTTTTCGGCCAGGGACCCGTTTTACAAAAGAACTTACGACTAAGACCAAAAACTTAAGTTGATTGTAAAATTTTGCAAAATTAACGATTCTGTTTAAAATTGCTATTGTAAACGTATCTTACTACATCCTTTTAAAAAGATTAAAACCATTTTCAATATAATGTTAATTAAAAAGTTATATGAAGAATTAAATATTGGTCTTAGTCGTAAGTTCTTTTGTAAAACGGGCCCCAGAATATTTTCTCTGAAAAACCTTCCACCTATAAATAAGACAAAGAAGGAACAGCCTGTGAGAATACATGTAAGTTTTAGTCGTAAATCAAAATCTACCACGGATTATTTTACTTTAATTACATGTATTTCAGTGACAGCTGCTATAACGTTAACGTTCTTTGAAAGAAAAAGAAAATCTATAAATATTATAAAATACCTCGATGTTATCTACATTTGAACCAGGTTTTAATCAAATCACACCACAACCGTGGGAGGAATAGCATTATAAATAGTTTTAGTGTCATTTCTGTTTAACTTTAATTATTAGTAGCATCACAACACAATTCGCTGAAAATCAAAATAGAAATTCACTTTTAAGCATCCTGATATTCTCTACATTCATATCTTACCAATAAATGTAGAAAACAAAACATATCTTTCAACTCCATTTTTCTAAAGAAAAATAATAAAATTTCACAGAATTGTGTAACTTTATGCAATGTATTTTTGTGGAACCAAACTGCAGGGAGAGAAGTAATTTCAAATGATAGAGCATACATTTTGTCTTTACCTTATCGATACTCTTAAAAAGATTATGCAGAATCGTCATCTCTATGTAGTCTACTATGTACCAATTTTATCAAATCAACACTGTAGGGGCAAAGTTTTTCAAAAATGTTTCCAGAGAAACAAAAGTAATAAATAGACATTCAGATAGACAGATGGACTGCGTACAACTTGCCAGTGTACAATTTCTGGCCTTTGATCAATGCAGCTTAAACATGAAAAATAAGAATTCCTCTCATAATTACCAACACATATGCTACCTTATGATATCATGATTAATTTTCTCTCTCTCTTTTTTTTTTAAATGTTTTTCACATAAAGTTACCATTATTTTACATTTCTCCTTCACCCTTTAAATTATCAAAATAAACAGACATGAATTTAGTTTTAAAATCCAACAAGACAAGAACATTCATAATTAACAAGAAATATTTCTTAAATATATGATAAAGCTCGTTGAATTTTGACAAAAGTATTAAAGTATTGCGATATTATTCATGAGAACGGATCTATTATAAAGATCAAATGGAAAAATATATCAAATCAGAACCCGATATTTCCGATTTTATAAAGAAAAGAAAACTTACTCCGAGCTATTTCAAATTTTTTATTGCGTTAAATTTCCCAAGGACAGCCCCCACCCCAGCCCAACCATCCTGAAAAATAATAATGTTTCAGAAATGATTTTAATATGAAAGATAAGGAACCCGTATGCCTTAAAACTAATAATTTTTAAAAAATATTTACCATTACATTTACATGTACTGTATGTTCACAGCAATCTGCATTAATATTTGATAGATGAAGCAAAAAAAAAAAATCAACTTGGGAAAATAAGAAATAAAATCCCAAGACTTCACTCAAAGAACATTTATAGAGTAAACTTTTTCATCTGGCTACCATGAATCTCTATAGCAAGCAAGCGGCAGACAGGCCACGTGATGCTCTTTGAATTTTGTCCACAACTTACACATCGAACACCGTCTCTGACCTTAACCTTATAAACCTCAAATACACAGGACACTTTTCTGGTAATCTACCACCTCTTTGCCAAGTTTGAGATTAGTTGTTCAAATGGTACTCTACTCATCCTGTGCATTACATTGTTAAGGACTCGTAGTAACTTTGACCTTAATCATTGACATATTGACCCTATTGGTTGATTCTTGATTTCAATTCATAGTGTAAGTATGATTCTCTTTAATAAATTATATTGCTCCTTCGGTCGACTACCACATGCGTAGAAATTTTAAGACTAAATAGCCTATTGCTACTCTACATATTGTGTCCACTACATTGATAAGACGATATTCTAACTTTGCCATTGACCTTTTGACCTTTGTACCCTGGTCACCCTGCACCTTTATCAGGGTTCGACACTAACGTTAGTCCGTTAGTCTCAGACTAACACATTTTCATTCGGACTAATAAAATCTGTGGCTAATTAGTCCGAACGGACCAATAAAAATTTCTGGAAAACAATATGAATAAATTACCAATGTCCGATTCTCGACAACTTTTACTGGAAAACCCTGCGTGTATTTTTAGATTTCTAGTTTTTGGCGGGTAGTTACGCAATTCCGCGTCAGTTTAATTTGTCGACTGATGGATATGAAGTAAAAGGTTTTTAGATCATGATTTAGTATGACACTTTAAAGAAAGATGCTGGACGTTTTGGATGTAATGTAAAGTAAAAAAGATCGGGAATACGATCGTACTTGCTGATATCGAGATATCAGCGAATCTGTGGAATAATATATTTCACGTAAATACTTTGTTTATTTCAAAAAAAGTATAAAACGTACATCAATTGTCAAGTTAAATTAATGTTAAAAAAATTTGTTTCTTTTTCTTTTTTGACGGACTCATAAAATCGCGTGCGGACTAGTAAAAGTAATGAAGAACTAGTCCGGCCGGACTAAAGCCTTAAAAAGTTAGTGTCGAACCCTTCTTTATGACTGACAGATAAAATAATAACCACCCGTGCACAGACTCACATAAAGATCAGCTACTTTATCCCCGTGTAACCATTTTGAGACAAATCTCACATTTGTATTTTGTCAACAGAAAACTAGTATTCTCAACCACTTCTTAACAAGAAGTCTGTACAGACAAGCTTAATTTGCCACTTATGAGAAAGTGAAGAGATGGGGCAAAACTCTCATCAAAGTCGGTAACATTCTAACTCTCCCTTTCTAAAATAAAACATTCTCATCAATCTATAATATGTTCTAGTTTCCTGGAGAATTGTAACAAAGGTTCCCATGGTCAAGGGATACTGGTAATTCTCTATTTTGATTAATGAACTAAAAATGGTTAAAAGGATACCTAATTTAAAATAATGTTCCATATGATTGCCTTCTGACAAATATTTCAAACATAAATGGCTTTTCTTCTGAGTGGGTCATCATTATTTTTTATTCATTGGATTATTGGATCCTCATTTGAGCGGATGCAAGGTCTAAATCGATTTGGGGTTTAAAAGAGTACATCGTATTGGATGCTAAACATTTAAATTTTAAAGGAAATCTGATTCGCAAATTGAAACCTATGATGACATATTTCTGCCCCCTACGCGCAAATTACATGTATGTCAGCATGCAAGAAAAGTATGTCAATATGCAAGATAAGTATATCTTCATAAGTTACCAATCTTTTTAGAATCTGATTTTAACAAGGTAAAATTACTTACTAACGCCAGCATCTGACAGCATACATGCAAGACGCAACATAATTATGTTGACATGCGACTTATTTATGTCAACATGCGAGTCAACATACTTATCTCGCATGTTGACATAAATATCTTGCAGGCTAACATAATTATCTCGCATGTTGTTATAAGTTAATTGCATGTCAATATTAATAAGTCGCATGTCTACATAATTATATCGCAACATAAATAAGTCGCATGTCAGTATAAATAAGTTGCATCTATGGTGTCAGATACTGGCGTTAAATAAGTAATTTACCCATATAAAAATCAGATTCTCTTAAAAGATTTGTATGGTGGCATTTTTCTGCCCCCTACATGCAAGATAAATTATGCTAACATGCAACATATTTATGTAGACATGCGACTTATTTATGTCAACATGCAAAATAATTATCTTGACATGCAAGTTACCAATCTCTTTAGAGAATCTAATTTTAATATTGGTAAACTTACTTACTAACGCCATTATATGACATCATACAAGCAAGATACAACAGGATTATATTGGCATGTGACTTATTTATGTTAACATGCTAGATAATTATGTAGACATGCAACTTATTATGTCAACATGCAAGATAACTATGTTAACATACGAGTAAATTATGTCAACATGCGAGATATGTATGTTAACATGCAACTTATTATCTTGCATGTTGACATAAATACCTTGCATATTAAAATATAACTCGCATGTTGACGGAAATAAGTCGCATGTTGACAGAAATGTTGCAAGATGACATAAATAAGTTGCATATTCACATAAATAAGTTGCATGTTAACATAATTATCTTGCATGTTAACATAAATAGGTCGGATGTCAACATAATACTGTTGCAGCTTGCTTGTATGATGTTGTATACTGGCGTTAGTAAGTAATTTTAACAACATTAAAATTAGATTATCAAAAAGATTGGTAACTTGCATGTCAAGATAATTATTTTGCATGTTGACATAGTTATCTTGCATGTTGACATAATTTTCTTGCATGTTTACATAATTTATCTTGCATGTAGGGGGCAGAAATATGCCACCATAGATTTGTAACTTACATGTCAATATAATTACATTACACGTAGACATAATTATCTTGCATGTTGATGTACTTTTGTTGCATGTTAACATAATAAATCTTGCATGTAGGGGGTAGAAAATACGGCAACCATAAAAACCATTCTTTAATTAAAATGCAGTCATGAAAAGTGCACTTCGTAAATGTATACGTTAAGGAAGCTCTAAACACTGCTCATTGAAGAGTTCCATTTCCAAGGTAGTTTTATGCAGTTACAGTGATCTGCCCTTTGATGGAAAATGGAATAAACAGATATTTACAGTGAATGGCACAACTTGTAATAGATTTAAGTAGTGTTGTCAATGAGTACCCGGTTAACCGGGTAACTATCGAACGATGCGAGTATCAGTTAGGAAAACTGCTACTCGGTTACTCGTGTATATAAAATTTTACATGTTAACATGTTTAAATCAGCAGGAAAAAATGTAATTTTGTTTTTATATTTCCTTATTTTATTTACCGTTATTTAACGATAGACTCGATCGAGCGTTTTACAAATACAATCAATTTGTTTTGATACGTATTTCACAGTTTATCTAATTGGTGGCTTTCATTGCTAGGGGGTATACACGTTTTGAAGGCTTGAGTTAATTATAATTACTTCACACGAATCTGCGCTGGTCCGCAGTACAAGATTAAAGAGAACGCCGCCATATGCATCAAAATAATTTTGAAATGACTGAATTTGAATCCGTAAGGTGTAAAATATTTGAAATGGATTTAACATATACGGATGGGACAACAAATATGCTAAGACTGAAATTTAACTCTGAAACAAGAGATATATTATAAAGGACATGCCGCAAAGCAGCATACTATTAAGGGATGTTCGAGAAAAATTATTTAGAAGCTATTTAATACTGTGAGTTTATTATTAAGAATAAAGTTCAAAAGCAGTGCATTTGTATTTTATATATACCGGTATACAAATGATAAGATTTATATAGAAATGGCAACGACGTTACATATACAAAATGAATTTCAGGTACCATTGAACATATATACCGCGAAAAAGGATGATTTGAGATCTATAGAAAAACCGTCAAAGTAACCGGTTACTCGATCGGAAAAGTAAGCGAGTAACCGGTTACTAAAAATCGTCCGCTTTGACAACACTAGATTTAAGTATTCCTAACATTATATTAGACCAAGATAAAGCAATTGAAAACATTATTTGCAAGGAATTCCCCAGTGTGATAAAACAACAGTGATTTTTGTTCACTAATACTTCCTTGTATTTAAATATTTTTCCGCGAGAAATATGACTTGTTGAGAATGAAATAGATAAACTCAGTATGTACACCTTTATATGATATAATTTTCTCAAAGTTCGAAAAAAAATTTTCTCATGAGTGTTTAGAGCTTCCTAAAACGATAAAACACACTAATTGTTGATATCAATTATAATATCTGACTATATAGCCCCCCCTTTTTTTGATCGGTAACAAAGCCCTTTATTTGGCAACAAAAAGGCTTTGATAGCTGAGGGGTGGGTGGTCGTGGTAGGAGGGGGGAGGGGCTTGATCTTCTCTAGTTAATGGCTACTATCCTGATCCATGGGCCATTTTGCTTTCCGTGATATGATCAAATCACATTAAATCATCTGAATAAATGATAAGTTGTTCGTAATTCAATGAAATTTATATTATCTCGTACAGAAACTTGTAGAGCAGAATATTGTGTTTTAGCAGAAAAGAAGTGTTATTTGAAACCTAGTCTGTAACTTGTTTGAATGTAATGTATTTATATCTAAAAGGCATATCACATGATGTTTCATACATATAGTTATTTATTATAAATTTAGCTAGAAGCGTGGCATCGTCTATCTTTTTTCAAAATACTAAACGCTGGAACTGCACTTTCCTAGTTGATTTACGCCCACGGTGTGAATATATACGCTGCACTTTTATATATATTCACATTAAATATGATTTAGATTCCAGTTTCTTATTCCCTTGAGACGGCGGCACGCCATCTGCTCTAGAATGTATCGGGACCATGGAAATAGGGAACCAAAAAGACCTAGTTCATTGACGATGTGTTCTTCCAGAGAGTGGGCCAAATATCAATCCCACAATTGTATATATGTGAAATAATCTGGCGTTTATCAAAAGATGGGGGCGTCGAAAAGACAGTTTATCTTCATGACTGATCATTTATTTTTTCATGGATCATAAATAAATATTGCAAGGTTTCTCCAAGATATCGGTATGACTAAAAAAATATGACACAACAGAAGTAGTACCGCATTTGACAATCCTCCCCCCCCCCCTCTCTCTGTAATTGTAAGGGTTATACCAGCGCATGATAAATTACTTTAAAAAAGCCAACATGTTACAATGAGTTAAACTTCAGCATGTACAAGGAACGTACATCTAAAAGGTGACTTTTGGAAGTTATATGGGCCTTGTCTATTGTCATTATTGAGACATCATTAGGCAAAACAACATTTTCTGTAAAGAAAAGAAATAATGATACACCTTATCAATTTCTCATAAGGGATGAATAATAGCATGATAACGAAAAATCTTCTTGTAAACTTTCTGGTTAATGTAATTCTAGATCTAAGGACAGGTGCTAAAAGAAGCATGGAGATTCAATTCATGGAAGGAGTATTCTCTTTAGAGAAGTGGACAGGCTTTCGCCTACATCCACTTCTCTTCGCAAGCCTTCATGTTTTGATTCTGGAAAACGTGTAGATCTCGAACCGGTGACGGCCTACATTTCAACTGACATTTCGTCTAAAATACGTCTGAATGTACGTAATAGACGTGTTATATTAACAATTTTAACATAAATACACACAATTGTCACAAGAAAACTGACCGTTACGTATTGTTAATCCATTTTCACAAGTTCTCCATCCCGGATTTAAACTAATACCACAGCTTATTAGAAAAAATGAAAATTTTAAGTCGGATAATTTGGAAAAATTGGCGAAGACGTATTTTAATGTTCAAAAAAGTTTTTGACAATTCACTTTTGATTTACCATATTATTCAAAATTGATATAATTACCTATACTTATTTTTACTATTTTAATACAATTAAAGTGTAAATTTGAGCTTAAAAAAATACTTCATTACTTCCTCATTGACAATACTAAAAAAATCTTTTCTTTTATTTTAAACGATATTAACTCTACCTTTCCCGAGAAATGAAAAAAGATTTAAAACAAAGATCAAAAGAATTGAACGTAACTTGAGGAAATACTGTCTCGTTAGTTTAAACAGAGAAGACGATTTCTCTCGTTTCATTATTATTTTGTAAAAATAGTTTCCATTTTTATCCCAATTAGAGATTTTTGAATACTTCAAGAGTTACTTGCACATAATTTAAATCCGGGATGGAGTACTTGTGAAAATGGATTAACAATACTTAAAGGTCAGTTTTCTTGTGACAATTGTATGTATTTATGTTAAAATTGTTTTAATATAACACGTCAATTATGTACATTCAGACGTATTTTAGACGAAATGTCAGCTGAAGTGTAGGCCGTCACCGGTTCGAGATTTACACGTTTTCCAGAATTAAAACATGAAGGCTTGCGAAGAGAAGTGGATGTAGGCGAAAGCCTGTCCTCTTCTCTAAAGAGAATAGGAAGGCAGGTTTATCCAGAAGCAAAGCATTCTGGAAAGGTCTATAATTGGAAAAAAATGTTCTGTGATGCACTCTGTATTGCAAATGCTCAATAGGAGGGCATATATTGTACATTTAAACCGGATTCTTTACATATCGCATCGGAAATCTAATGTTAACGATAAAATTGGACCTCACAGGCCCTTTAAAGATATTAATACAATATTTCCGAGTTAAAATTGATAAATAATGAACACCAAAGTTTCAATATCCTTTTGATATCACGTATCTTTTCCAAGTAGACTATCTTTGCGAAGTAAAATTTTTATTTAATGTAAATGTATTTCCCAATTTCTCTGAAATCCACACACCCTCACACGCCCTCACACACACACACACACACACACTGGGCTGGTTGTGCAAAACGACTAAAAATGATCGAATGACAGGACAACAAATGCACATCTATACGCGTTAGAAAATCTAGTAGATCTATAAATTTAGGTTTATATATTTACAAATATATGAACCCATTTAATTTCACCCTCTCCGACTGAAAAACGAATGTTTTAATTATTCATTCGCTTATCCGGGTTTGATGTTCTGTATACATGCTCTTTAAAGCAAAATTTCTATGATCATAAATACACTAGGAAAAATCCTATATTCACTGCAATACATGTGCAATGGGCTTTACTAAATTTCAAATTTGTTCCTCGATGGTTTGGACAATTAAACTCACAATATTTGTAGGTTCCAAACAAAATAGTGCATTGGATTGTTTCAACACCTGGACTGAGATAAAAATAGTTTAATTTTTTGTCATATTCATTTTCTAAATCTATGAAATGATAATCTACCTTCCTCATCCATTTCAATTTTTTGTTATTCTATTTTCTTTGTTAAACTTGCATTATTAATGGTTTTTTTTGTCGATTTCTCCAGCTTGCCATCCAAAATTCTTCACGGTCCAAACTTCAGTAAGGAATTCAGCAATAAGACACGTTTATTAACATTCACTATTAATGTTTGTTTTTCCTCATTAAAATAATGGCTTCTAAATTTAGTGTCCTCAAACGTTAATCATTTTTTGATCCACTAAGAGAAAGTGTGTGTTTTAATGGATGTTTTAGGTTATTTTTTTATCTGGACAAAATCCCAGTGAGAGAGGAGGCATGCACCGTAAGATATCTGAGTTTGGGACGGTTACAAAGTGTTATCACCATTGAAAACATAATGCACAGTGTCTATTTTCTTTTCATCTCTGTTTTACAAAAACATTAAGTAGCAAGTTTTTCAAATGACTAGCAGTCAATTATTTTAGCGGAATGCACACTTTAAACAGTTTGTTCACTAGTATAATTATCTCTGTTGCTGCACAAAACATGTTTACTTCATTTCTTGCCATAAACTAAGAAACATAAACTTTCTCCTAATATCAGATGTTAATTGGTAAAGGATACTTTGAATTAGCTTGTGTTTGTTAGACTTTGTCAACATATCATCCTTCGCGTGAAAGTTTAGAGATAAACGGTTGTTAACACACAAGTAGATTATTTCTGTTATGTGCATGAATCATCGATAAAACAAAAAAAAATGTTTACGTGAAAAACAATTTGCAGAAAATAATGCAGAGATTGCGATAATTGAATACTTTGAGGTGCTAAAGATGACCAAATTATCTTCCAAGAAAGATATTCTTACTATATCGATAATACTACATTAAAGTGCAGTTTTATCTTAAATTAAACCAGTTTTTCCTGTGTTTAAAGTAGAAAGCATAATCAAAGTTTACAAGCTGGTTCTTTGTATTTTTTCTTTCACAGAAAAAAGTAACCTCTTTCATAAACGAGAGTAATATCCTCGCGAATCGAAGCTAGTTCTAGTTATCACGGTCTCCGCTAGTCAGAGTACTCACAAGTCAGTCATTTTTGGATTTTCCTAAAATTCACCAGTATTGTTCTGATATGTTGGGCACTTTGAGGAATGCACCGGTATAACACACGTAAATGTTACATAAGTACCACCAATTAGTCGTACTTGGGACAAAATGTGAAAGCAGCAGAGAAACCATTTTTTATGTTTTTGACTTCAGGTCCTCACCGTATATCTGCTTGCGACAATCAGGTGATGAGCTGAATGTAATTATGTCCAAACAAGTATCTCCCCTAAATCGTCCATATCTATGGTTTGCCATTGATGTCAGAACAACTTAATTGGTCATATATATTTAAGCAATATATTGCAAAACACAAACAAAAATTCTAAATATAGATTGATGACAATATTGAAACAATTTAAACGCTATTATTTTTGTCTTTTAGGCCCAACCGTGTTTTGACGCAGCGATTCAATTTTGTTGTGTAATTTTGCAAGATGAAGCGACCAGTTAGCGAAGTTTGTTATGAAAAACAAAATAGATTCTGGAAACATCTACGATTTTTTTCAGCATACACTTACGTCAGTTTGAACTTATCTCAATAAGTTGCTCTGAAAAATGTCAAAGTAACCTAATGAAAGTCTCATAAAGGACGGTTAGAGGGATGGTTGTTATCTTTTAATACCCATTGTACTGATTTACAAGTGAATTATATTCCTTGTGTAATAGAGATCAATAACAATCACTCAAAACAGAACCATTCCATTAATCAAAGTCCGTCATATAACTTCCCAGTCTTCACAAAATAGGCTTTTGCTCAAAATCTTGTTAAAGAAACGAATGTCCCACAATAGCAGTAGGTGTAATAATTCCTGCACAAATTGCAATGTTTGGGACATGAAATCAATATTTAAGCTAGCTAGGGTAAATCTGTTAAGAGAAATAACGGGACGAATTAAAGCTACTCGCATTTTACGACAACCGAAATAAAGACAATTTAAGATACATATATTATCCCTTATCTTAGTTGTTTTCTTGGGTCTTTTTACATGTAAAATCTCATTAATCTGCTCTGTGTAATAATTACAGCAAGCGCAGCGAAATATAGATAATGTAGAGCGATTTATTCTGCGGTCCAAACTAATTATCGATGTAATTACCCTGCATCTTTTCCCCCTGATCCGGTTGCATGTTTCAAGGCAATGTTTTTAGATATGTTGAAAACAGAAATTCATCACTGGCGAAATCAAGTGATCTGTTGTAATTATGTTTATATAAAATGATACATATATTTATTCTTGAAATATATGGGTCCATCATACATCATAATGGAAACTTCTGAGCAAAATTAATTAAATATGGCGAAAAATGATTTGTAGAAAAAATAGCTTGATCATCAGCCTAGATCGGGTGAGTCCACGTCCTTTACCCATCAAAGGCACGTGGCCTAAGGCTCAGAGTGCTGCCGGTACATTGGCGAACTTTGCTGGTTATAACTGATAGATAACGAGCAGATCAATAGAGTAAAATTACATCAGATGGTCGTTTTAGATCATGATAAAGATCTGTATATAATAAATGTTGGAGAAATAATAAGAAAGAGACAAATATCTACAAAGAGCGATCAGTAGAACCTATTTAAGCAACAAAAAAGAAAGCTATTTATTGCTGTAAATGTCTCAGAAACTATGGAACGAGAAAATGACTATTGGAAAACCATTTTATCTACATTACGACTGTCTTCCTAGAACTTGGCATGTATATTATACCAATAAACAATAGACGACCAGCAAACAATATCCTGCCCTCTACAATCAAACGCGACCATAAATTGTTGAGAAATAAATTTCCCCAGCGAAAATCGTCTCTTCTAACCGACCGACCAAATTGATCTTTAACCCAACGTCCATGCAGATTTAGTTGTGATTTTTTTCTTCTTTTATTGTTTTTGATCGAAAACTCCAACAACAGATGCCACGAAAATTGTATTGCTATACAATAAATAATTTTAAAATGTTTCTCAAGATTCAGACATTAAGATTGGCTTCGGCATTATCCACCCTAGTCAATTGTACAGACTTTCTACTCTTTGTTGAAATGTATTGAAAGGTGCAGAGGCTACAGTCGCAATGCTGGTGTTATAGATGACTTTTGAATTCGATGCAAATTGATTATTTTAAAATATCATATACTAAAAGTTTGCAAACTAATGACCCAGAAATACTCTCACCCCCCCCCCCCCCCAATAGAATTAATTAATACTCCTGAACAAATCGAACAGTATACACTGTCAGAGACCGTAAAATTAGATCACTATTATTAACATCACTATAGTTAATACCTGTCTAATACTTGTATGCGATAACCTGTTCTTCATTGTCAAGTTGCTATTTTCAGTATACCATAAAATGATTTAAAGACCAGAAATCTAAATGCTCATATTGAACATTATCATCGTAATTATGTTCCCCAAACGAAGTTTGGGAACATATTGTTTTTACTCTGTTTCTTATTATTATTATTATTATTAAGGTCTTCCGTCTCCAACGGAAGACCTTATTGTTTTCGTTCGGTTTCTTTTTCCCTATTATTATTATTATTCTTACCGATTTTGTGCACGCAAGTTCTCGGTAACGTCTTGGCCGATTTTCATGAAACTTTCAGATCTGATAGGTATTGATCTCAACCTTATTGGAAATTTTTTTCGTTGATGACGTCACTTTCCATCTCGAGATATTTAGGATTTTCTGATTTTCAGAGGGTCGGCTTGTCCTGGAAACTCCTCCGAAATCACTTAAGACATTGAGTCAAGATTTTCAGTGAAGGTAGGGGAAGGTTTGTAGATTTGCAGGCAGGTGTCCAAATCTCTCTAGCGCAAAAGGCGCCGAAGCTCGGTAGGGCTCAAAAAATGTCTCAGAAACATCTCACAAAATTTAACATGTTTCCTTTCATATCTTCATACATGTTAAGAATTTGTTAAAACATATAGAAGAAAAGTTGTGCAGAAAGAGACGACCTTTCATTTGATATCAAGAAAAAGGGACTGACCCCTCAAATTAGGGGCTGAGAGGGGCCATAAATCTTTCATCTTTAATTCTTTCACGATGAATAATTTGTAATACATTACTGAAGCAAAGATGTTTACCTTAATGATTTAATATAATAATGATAATAATAATACTTTATTTAAAGAGGGTAACCCGATTAGTGCAATGCACTAGTCTTCCTCGGGGCCCTCTAAACATATTAATAATAATACAATTACATGTATGAAAACATTGTACACTAATTAAATAATACAACATGATGGAAAAATACAAGTACAATTATAAGTTTAGGACATGGAATTACGTTACTTAAACAGTGTTGCGGCAAGTTATAATAAATTTTTCCACATTTTTACGAAATGTGTTTACAGTTGGTGAAAAACGTATATACAAAGGTAATTTGTTCCATAAATGAACACCGGAATAATGAAAAGAATTTTTAAATTGATTTGTTCGATATTTCGGTAGACGAAGGTCATAGTTGGTTTCAGATCGTAAAACATAATTATTAGAAGAAATAAATTCAAAAGAGTCTCTTAAATAATCAGGTGCCATACCATGAAGTGTTTTGTACAGTAATACATATTTATGAAAATCAATCAACTCATATATGGTAAGCCATCCAAGTTTTTCAAATAATGGTAGTGAAGGGGCATCGTAAGCCACATCTAATATAATCCGGGCTGCCCTTTTTTGCAATTTAAAAACTCTATCTATGCCAGCACCTGGCGCATTACCCCAAATAGTTAGACAATAATTTAAAGAAGGCAGAATGTAGGCATTATAGAATAGTTTTCTTGTGTGTAATGGGAGAAATTTTTTAATTCTGCGTAAGGTATATAATTTATACGTCAAAGATTTACAAACTGAGTCAATATGGTAATTATAGCGCAATGAATGATCAATATATACTCCCAAAAGTTTTTCAGATTCAACATTTTCAATTAATTTGTTTGAAGCATATAAATTTAATTCAGGAGAATTTATCTTTGATTTTCTATGTTGAGTTCCCATAAGCATACATTTTGTCTTATTGGTATTCAACACCATTTGATTTTTGGAACACCAATTTTCAATCTCACACAAATCAAAGTTAAGGGCATTCTCAATACCTTCTACATTTTTATGATGTGTATGTAAGGTTGCATCATCAGCAAACATATCAATATCTGTTCTATTTACATGTAAAGGGAGATCATTTATATACAATAAAAATAATAGGGGACCTAAGATAGATCCCTGGGGCACTCCTGCTGTGACAGGCAAGAAATCAGAGGAATATGTACCTATTTTTACACACTGAGACCTTGAGGTTAGATAAGAATGAAACCATTTAATAGCCATTTGGTCAAAGTGATATGATTGAAGTTTACTTATAAGGATATCATGATTTACCAAATCAAATGCCTTGCTAAAATCAAGGAAAGTTATGCCTACTAGATTTCCTTGGTCCATAGCTTGTAACCAATTATCTGTTAGTTTTGTTAGAGCCGTTTGACATGAATGAAATTCTTGAAATCCAGATTGTGATTTAAATAAAAGATCAAAGCTAGAGGTAAAGTTACGTATTTGATCGGCTATGTGTTTTTCAACTAATTTTGATAATGTTGGAAGAATGGATATGGGTCTGTAGTTCCCTGGATCTGCGTGGTCGCCATTTTTGAAAATAGGAGTGACTTTTGCTTGTTTTAAACGGGATGGAAATACACCATTAGTAATGCTAGCATTTATAAGATGTGTAATAGATTTGCATATAACATTTACCGAAAGTTTTAGTAGACGAGGTCCAATAAAGTCAATGCCTGCTGACTTGTTCACATCAAGTGTATTCAACATATTAAATACTTCAAACTCACTTATTTGATTTATACTGAAAAAATTTTCTTTCCCTAGTTTAGTTTCTGTAAATTGATTTAATAATTCTGAATCAAAACTTTGTACTGATATATTTGCTAATAACTTACAGGATATTTCTGTAAAGTGTTTGTTAAAAATATCAACAATATCCTGTAAATTTTCAAAATCCAAACCATTTTGTGTAATACGGTTAGGTGTAAAATTTTTGGAATCGGATGCCAAATGGTTTAAATAACTCCACATTTCTTTAGGACTTGAACTTTCTTCAATCGCTGATTTGTAATACTTT